>NC_081556.1:125013728-125036228 GCF_963082655.1 Stomoxys calcitrans
AAACTAAACTTAACAGCGTGCCGGAGTGCGACACCTATTTGGAAAGAAATTTTTACACGGCTGCCATACCAAATCCTACAGTACCTCACAAATGACGCCAGCATTAGGAGGCGATAACCACCGCTGAAAATTTTTTCTGATGTTTTCGCCAGGATGCGAAACCAGGCGTTCAGCATCATGGGAGGACATGCCAAACTCTTCGCTACGGTGGGCTTTAATAAATAAAAAAATAAAATATTTTCTGGAGACAAAATTTGGCTCAGGCCCGGCCCCCTCTAAACAATTATATAATAACAATGTTTTATACACCCGCGGGGGTTAACAGTCTAGTCGCAATGCGGGGGCTTAAGGGCTGAATCTAGGTTCAGTACATTCAGCTGAGAAATCCTAATGCCCTAGGGCGACGTGGTTTCCTAGGTGAATGCAATGACTTCGGATTCTACCTGAACTAAAAATTATCCCAAAAATACAAACATGAGTGACAATATTACGAAGAGTAACTCTGCAGGTGGTCAACGGTGTGGTACCGTGAATCCACCCGAACCAGCAGGTTCGGCAGGGACACAATATCTGCAGGTTCCAACCTCATGTTATACGCAATTAACAAGCACACTACATATACTAAAGGGTGATTTTTTTGAGGTTAGGATTTTCATGCATTAGTATTTGACAGATCACGTGGGATTTCAGACATGGTGTCAAAGAGAAAGATGCTCAGTATGCTTTGACATTTCATCATGAATAGACTTACTAACGAGCAACGCTTGCAAATCATTGAATTTTATTACCAAAATCAGTGTTCGGTTCGAAATGTGTTCATTCACCGTAACGTTGCGTCCAACAGCATCTTTGAAAAAATACGGTCCAATGATTCCACCAGCGTACAAACCACACCAAACAGTGCATTTTTCGGGATGCATGGGCAGTTCTTGAACGGCTTCTGGTTGCTCTTCACTCCAAATGCGTCAATTTTGCTTATTTACGTAGCCATTCAACCAGAAATGAGCCTCATCGCTGAACAAAATTTGTCGATAAAAAAGCGGATTTTCTGCCAACTTTTCTAGGGCCCATTCACTGAAAATGATTTGCAAGTGTTGCTCGTTAGTAAGTCTATTCATGATGAAATGTCAAAGCATACTGAGCATCTTTCTCTTTGACACCATGTCTGAAATCCCACGTGATCTGTCAAATACTAATGCATGAAAATCCTAACCTCAAAAAAATCACCCTTTATATCTGAACTCTACACACAATATAATGATGGGACAACACAACATTAACCTGCGCCCCTGCGAGGATTCCCGCGATGGACACTTGGGAGTTGGAGCGATCCAGCTTTATGAAACGTATGAAGAGGACGTCCAGATGGTGTCCCCAGACCCGACAGTGGCTGGAACCTCAAATTCTAGTGGAGCGGTGGGTAGCTCGCAGAGGGAACAAGCGAAAAGTACAGAAGAGGGACGAGCAGAAATGGGAAGAAGGCTACAAAAGCTTGTTACGGTATCTGAGGACATGGAGGGTCTCGACACATCCACTCTGGCGATCCGTGATAAGCGCTTGATGCGCAAGAATAGGTTCCACGTCAGGAAGTACGAGTCACATTACTGTCGTGGAACGTATGCGGCCCTCTGCTGCATCGGACGATATGAAAATGTCAATACGCTACAGCCAAGACCGAGGCCGCCAGTGGGTGCACTGCGTACAAAACACCAGGCCCAGGAAAGGCCATAACTTTAAAGTCGAGGCCTTTCATTGATCCTGCCGGTCAGGAGAGTGTCCTCCTTCCAAGGGTACGTCACTCAAATGACAGGCACAATCCAGGGAACAAGTGGCAACGATCTGGCGATGCGCAGGCGCCTGATGGCAAAAGGGCTAAGAAATTGACTAGTTTGTCATCAGCGCCTGAACTACAGATCCTTATCCTGGACCGGAGCAAACTTGAAGGCCTGCTTTCAACTGAGAGATGGTTGATAGTCGACGAAAAAATTCTCCGAGCTTTATCGGTAGGCGAGGATAACTCCTTCGCGGCTTTCGATGGCGCCAAGTGATAGTAGGGCGTCAAGGTCATTGGATGAGGATTTTCTTTCGACCTGCATCGGTGGCCTTGACCCTCTTTGGCCTGTGATGAAGATAGAGTTAGTCCCGATTGATCAGATTCCCCGCTGGACGATGCCGTGTGGATTGTGGCATGGGCTGCCAGATATGAGCTGCTGAGAGCTATGGAGATAGATGGCACTGATTTGGCCCTCGTTCAGGAACCGAAATATAACGAAAATCTGAATCTCATCTCCCTCTCAAGGAAGGTAAGATTAGAAGCTGTATCGTACCCAGTAGGGATTTGTAGAGACTCCGCTAATCATCAATGGTCCTGGCCTCCATGTTCCTACCTTACGATGTGGACAACCCCCTACAGACACAGTCCGGGCCCTGGTTGGTTGCTCCGTGGAGAAAGGGCATGACCTTGGCTAGGGTTTTTACCAACGGAAGAGATGAGTCCCTTTTTGATTGCGTTTTATCCACGGACCTAGTTGTATGCAATAGGGGCAATACCCCTACTTTCTACAAACGGATCAGGGAACAGGTTATAGATATAACGCTTATAACGAATAGTGACTTGGTGAAGGTTTTTGACTGGAACGTTTCCACCCAGTGCTCCATTTCGAATCACTATAGGATGTGTTTTCCGGTCGAGCACGAAATGGGGAAGAGGATACCATACGGAAACCCGAAGAGGACCGACTGGGAAAAGTTTGGGGAACAGATGCAGAAATCGAGGACGCAAGGGAACTGGAGGCCGCAGTCGATCTTGTCACGGGTCACCGGAGCTGAAGATGCTCAGGAGAGAGAGCAGAAGACCAAGGGAGATAAGACGGCAGAGGGCTGGGACGAGTATCGCGACGCCCTTGGTAAGTTCAAGAAGGAGACGAGGAAGGAGAAGAGGAGTTCTTGGGCGAAATTCAGTGGGGAACTGAAAAGCACTGGTGAGGCAAAGTGCTTTCGAATGATCCCATCATTTGTGAGGTACTATGCCATGTAAAACTTCTCTCCAAAGAGGTGTCGCACTGCGCACGGCGTTCGGACTCGGCTATAAAAAGGAGGTCCCTTATCATTAAGCTTAAAACTTAAATCGGACTGCACTCATTGATATGTGAGAAGTTTGGCCCTGTTCCTTAGTGGAATGTTCATGGGCAAAATTTGCATTTACAAGGGGAATACCTCACTCCTCAAAACACCACTAAAACTGGCATACTTACCGACCATGTCAATGTGGGGCTCAAATGAAAGGTATTGGGGAGTAGAGCACAAAATTGATACCCACTTTCGGGACTTTCCCAAAACACCCCACAAACAGGAATTATTTCCGACCATTGCAATATGGAGCTCAAATAAAAGTATTTGGGAGTAGAATACGAATCTGATATCCAAATGTCTCACACGTATTGGGAGACGCCTCATCCTATAAACTCCTCTTTAATCAATGGCAATATAGGGTTTAAATTAATGGTATTTGAGAGAAGAGCACGATAGCGATGTTTTTTCAGGGCCAAGGGGGACCACCTCCCTCCGAAAATACCCATAAATCGGACGATCATAGCAATATGGAGCTGCCACTGCCAAAATCCCCATACGAATAACGGGCTCAAAAAAAGTCTTTAAGAAAGGAGTACATCGAACATACAAACATAGATTATCCTAAAACCGCCGACCGAATTCACAGACCAATAAAGATCATATGGTATTCAGATAAAGGCATTTATATTGCTATACTGTTAGTCAAGCGATATTCATTTACTATTTTCGTAGAATGGCATTTCACTAAAAGCTCTTTAAATGTCGAAAATTATTATTTCAAGAATAGTTTTGTACTATATAAAGTAAAAGAAGGCGCGGAGGAGCGGGCCCGGCTCAGCTAGTATTATCTAAAAAAACGCAATCGGTGAAAAACGTAGCGAAAAACGAGCGTAGTACCTAGTTTAAGACGAAATTTCAGGGAAAATTTCTCAAAAAGAAAAAATTAAAAAAAAAATCATTGAAGACAAAACTAACTCGCCATAGAAGTTGCAATTTTACGATTTGCAGAACTTTGGAAATTGGGCCTCAAAAGCCTTTCTATTTTCGTGGTGTATATATTAATCTCATCATTGATTTACCTGTTTTTAGTATCTTCCATTTTTATCTAACTCATCAATTTCCCATCACTCCCTAGTGAAATCGCCTTTTTCTAGTTAATGACTTTCGTAGAATGCCCAACTATTGAAATGTCTTTGAAAAGCGTTAATGAAAATTACATCAAAGTATCTTTCGTTGTCATAAATAATATATCTGTCAAGTTTTTCTTTTTTTCCACTCATATACAGGCAGACTACTGAGTTGAATAGCGGCCTAGGATTTTCCACACAGTGCAATGCAATGAGGAAAAATTCCAATTGTTCTGTGTAATCATACAAACCCACAGAGAGAGAGAGAGAGAGGGAGATGAGGGGGGCAAAATAACAAATTGTAAATAATAATTTTTTTCGAAAAGTGTTGTTTGGTGGTAATGGTGGTTAATTGAATTTGCCGCATATGGAAGACTAAATGGATGGTCGGATGGACGTATGAACTAGAACGTCAGAGATTCCAATGGCTAATGTTGAAGTTCTGAAGGGTGATTAAAATATTTGAAAATTCACAATGGCGTTGGGATAAGGCAAGCAAGCAGACAGACAGGCAGGCAGGCAGGCGGTCTAACAGCTTGTCGGGGAGCCTGGAAGGGAGGGTTCAACTTTTAATGGCCTATGGCCAACAACATACGGGTAGTGTAATTATAGTTTTTCGTTCTAATTAAATGATATGTTCGGTTAGTTAATATTCCGGTATTCAATGGGAAAATTATAAAGAACTTTTGCCTGGTTCTTTGTAATTGGGACTATGGTTGTTGCAAGTAGCTCTTTAGCTATTTATAAACAAATGCTACCCGGCTTCAAGGGTTCGGCCATTGATTATGGTTAATAAAATGTATGATTTTATTTTTATGGTGGACATTTTTGAAAATTGAAGATTACATGAGGGTCAATCGGTTAGTTAAGAGGTTTGGGGTTGATTTGAGTTATGAGGTTGTTGGTTAGGCTAATTATGATGACATTTTTCCCATTAAAAATGGGAAAATATTTGAAAAGCTATCTCTTGATAAGAGGGAGAGATGTGGTTTGCAAATCAGGGAATTTTTTATACCCACCACCGAAGGATGGGGGTATATTCATTTTGTCATTCCGTTTACAACACATCGAAATCCATCCATTTCCGACCCTATAAAGTATATATTGTATATTCTTGATCAGCGTAAAAATCTAAGACGATCTAGAAATGTCCGTCCGTCTGTCTGTTGAAATCACGCTACAGTCTTCAAAAATAGAGATATTGAGCTGAAACTTTGCACAGATTCCTTTTTTGTCCATAAGCAGGTTAAGTTTGAAGATGGGCTATATCTTGATATAGCCCCCATATAGAACGATCGGCCGATTTAGGGTCTTAGGCCCATAAAAGCCACAATTATTATCCGATTTTGCTGAAATTTGGTACAGAGAGTTGTCTTAAGCCTTTCGACATCATTCATCAATTTGGCCCAGATAGGTTCAGATTTGGATATAGCTGCCATATAGACCGATCTCTCGGTTTTAGGTTTTGGGGCCTTAAAAGGCGCAGTTATTGTCCGATATCACTGAAATTTGAGACATTGAGTTGTCTTAGACCCTTTGATGTCTTTCTTCAATTTGGCCCTGATCGATTTAGATAGCTGCCATATAGGCCGATCTCTCGGTTTTAGGTTTTGGGGCCATAAAAGGCGCATTTATTGTCCGATATCGCTGAAATTTGAGACAGTGAGTTGTGTTAGGCTCTTCGACGTCCTTCTTCAAATTGGCCCAGATCGGTCCAGATTTGAATATAACTGTCAAACAGACCGATCTCTCGATTTAAGGTTTTGGGCCCATAAAAGGTGCATTTATTGTCCGATTTCGCGTTGTGTTAGGTTCTTCGACATTTTTCTGCAACTTGGCCCAAATCGGTCCAGATTTGGATAAAGCTGCCATGTAGACCGATATCTCGATTTAAAGTCTTGGCCCCATAAAAGGCATATTTATAATAATTTTACTGAAATATGACACAGTGACTTATATTAGGCTTTTCGACATTCGTGTCGTATATGGTTCAGATCGGTTTATTTTTAGATATAGCTACTAAAAAGACCAGTATTACAATTGAACAACGCCTTGTACTTATTAGTATTTGGCCCAAATCGGAACATATTTCGATATAACTGCTATGGGACATTTTCACCGTATTTTAATGAAATGTGGTTTACATATATACCGGAGGTGGTGGGTATCCAAAGCCTGTGTTCCCAGGCCACAATCGGGACACACATCAACGCTTGCTCTGTAGGAATTGAGACGGCTGCATCTACCGGATCGTTATTTAGCCAGAACTACTCTGGTTTGCCGGCGGAGGTCAATTTCTTCTGGTGTAATGGGAGGCGGTCGTTTTCCAAGAACCACATTCACCCGGTAGCTATTCACTGCCTCTGCTACCGTGTCTGCATGAATGTTCTCCCAACCCGCTTGGTATGTCGCTTGATCTAGTCGCGATGAACCTAACGCTCTTGTCGCGATGAACCTAACGCCATAGATCCACCTTGAGGCTTCAGGACGGTGGATACCTATCCACAAAATGATGATTAGGACGGTCCCAGCGATAACAGCCCAGAAGGTGTTGCTGAGACAGCATGTAGTTATGTCTTCGAACAGATTGAATCTTTGTCTTCTGATGGTCCTGATGGTCTTCTGGTGGTCCATGTGAGAACTGAGGAGACTGCCCGTCGCAGTTTGAAGAGCGGCATTCTGTCAGATCTGAATATTATTCCACTACGGTCCATATAACTGACGAGACCACACTGGCGTTGCATAACTTACCACAGACCGGACAATTGCTTCGTGAGCGGTCAACAAGGTTTCTTTGTCAGCACCCCAAGTGCTGCCGGCAAGTGACTTGAGGACCTTGTGTCAACTTTTGACATTATCGCAAGTTGCTGTGGCATGTGAGAAAAATGTGTACGAGTTATCAAATGTGACATCAAGTGTATTCTCAATGTGGCTGAAGATTTGGTGCCAGATATCGTAAGATCTCTAGTAGCGAAATAAGAGGCAAGTTCGTTGAGGTAAGCGTTTAACCTATAGCTGATGTCAACAATAGGTGGGGGGCTTAATGCCATGATTGTACAATCATTCGAATATGATACGATCTCTGTGTCGTCTGGATAGGGTGGAATGGAGGATAGCTAGAGGTTAAACACTGCCAGAGGTAGCACCCCGACTTGGGAAACTCCCTGTTTCCCTTTACGCTGTTTCGACTTCTTATCTCTACATTTCAATCTGTGGGTATGCCTCTAGCGACATGTAAGCCAAGTTTTCAGGACCAGGCCCGAACGACAACGAATGATAGATGGTCACAAAGAGGGGGCTGTGAGCATTCCAAAACTATGTGGCCTAATCTAGACTTGAAGAGGTCTACTGCTTTGCTGTCATTGGCTAGAATAGACGTCTCTGTGACGTTATTGTGTCCGTCATTACAGGTCACTGTCTAATCGGAAAACATGCTGACAGACTGAAGGTTGCCAGTAACGACTTTTGCAGAAGCTGTGATGACATCGAAGAAGAATAGACTATAGAACACCTTCTGTGTGTGTGTTCCGCACTAGCAGTTAGAAGGAGTTCCACTTTAGGTTCTCGTATCTTTAAGGCGATTTATGTTCCCTCTTCTGTTCCTGTGGTATCACAATGCACGACAATGTCTATGTGAGTCTGATGGCATACTGCTACTTAAACCTAACCCAACCATCTCGACATTCCACCAATGACTGGCTACTACGAATTCTTAGTCGCTAGTCAAAGTTTCAGGTCTGGCTGGAGGGACGTGTTGGCGATATACTCAAATAGTTTGGCATGCCTGTGCGAGTCGAACGGGTTCGATAGATCCAGTGCCATGAGGACCGACCTATCACGTGGCCTGGGCTGATTGAAGCCATAGCAAATGTGTTGTCATGTAAGGTAGTTGTTGTGCTATGCAGTCTTCGAAATCTATGCTGATGCTTGGCGAATGGAAATTCTCCAACAAGGCACAGTGGTCACTTATGTTAAATTTCGTGATAACTTTAAGGTCCAAATTCTTCTATCTGAAACGAATTTTGAATATGATGGTGAATGATTCTGAAAGTCCTTTGCAGAGGTAAGGAGGTCGGGTGGTCGGTCGATGGGAAAGTATGACGCCTTGCCAGGATATCAGGGGATCAGGGAATGCAATGGAAATGTCTGGTGACCTGCTCAACACCTCGTAATCATAGTGGGGGAACTGTAGGACTCATATAGGAAATCGTTGTGCAAAAATTTTGATAGATCGGTTTATAAATGAGTTTGCAAAGTCCCTTAAAGCGAAAATCAGGAGATAAGTATAAATGAGAGTTATATTTAAATCTGAACCGATTTCTATAAAATTCAACAGCAGGAACAGGACTCTAGCCGAATGGTTAACAAATGACCACGTTATTGCAATGTTAGTTCAAGTCGGGCGAACTTAGGCATATATATGAGAGCAATAGCAAAATCTGTGGTAAATGGGAAAATCTGACGATACATATGTGTGGGAGCAATACCTAAATCAGAACCGATTTCTCTTAAATTTACCAGTAATGATGAGAGTCATAAGCGGATCCTTTGTGCAATTTTTTTTAAATCGGTTTACAAATGACTGCGTTATTGCAATGTTACTTCAAATCGAACACACATATATGTGGGTGTAACATATGTCCAAATCTGAACAGACATTTCCTGTATCAATAGGCGGTTCGGGTTCAAAGCCTATTGAAACCTGCTTTAAAGAATATTGAAAAAGTGGAGCAGAGGTTAGCATGTCCGCCTATGACGCCGAAAGCCTGGGATCAAATACCGGCGCGAACATCATAAAAATTTTCAGCGTTGGTTATCCCCTTACTAATACTGTATACAATTGAGAGGTATCCTGCCATGTTTAAACTTCTTTACCAAGTGGTGCCGCTATGCGGCACGGCGTTTGGACTCGACATAAAAAAGGAAGCACCTTATCATTAAGCTTTAATCGGACTGCACTCAAAGATAGAAAGAAGTATCCCTTGTTCGTTAATGGAATGTTCATGGGAAATTTAGTTGGTTAGTTTCGGGTTCAATAGACTTCCCAAAAAAATTTATTGTGCCAAATTTCAAGACGATCGGATGAAAATGGCGACCAGTACCATGGACAGACATACAGATAATATGCTCTTTCAGCAATAGCCTCGTCTTCTCCCGATCCGCATCTACCCATAGCATTTTCGTCGTCCCACCGACCGTTTCACTGTTCCACAGTGTTGCATGCGCGTTCGTCACCCACGCTCTCTATTCGGACTGTGTCGCCCCGAAAGGCTTCGGGTTAACCAAATTTATTGACGGCAGTTCTCTGGCCTTCAATGCCAAATCGTCTGCTTTCTCATTCACAGTTAGTCCGCTATGGCCCGGCACCCAAACGATGCGGATCGTGCCATCCTCACATAAGGAGTTAATCTTCTTCTTACATTCCAAGACTGTTCGTGGCATACTGTCCTGGTTGCTATTGTCTCATTGCCAGTTTACTGTCCGTAAAGATCAAAGCTTGAGGACAGAGTGGGCCTGGGGGTCTACACTGAATGATATTCGTAAGTCTTATAGGTCTGTAGGCCTTTGGTGTCGCATAACTTGCCTTGCCGGGACTAAATACCACTCTTGCCGCCTGCCAGGCTTTCGGAGTATATGGAAATGCTAGACACGTTGTGAAAATAGTGGCCAGATGGGGTGCCAGATAGTCGGCCATCTTGTTTAATAACGTCGGAAATATTCAATCAACTCTGGGTGACTTTAATGGTTTGAAGCAGCTCAAGGCTTCCTTAATCATAAATTCTGTAAAGATAAGCCTTCGATCACCTTCATTATTTCAAGATACCGCTAGTCCCATCGTAGCCTGTGGAAAATGCGTTTTTAACAAAAGCCTCCACATGTCCTCCGTTGTCTCCACTCTCACTCCCATGTCACCTACTAACGCTTCAATTTGAACATGGGTTTTTGGAGAGAAACTTTTTTATCTTGACGGCGTAGAGAAAGAGTGTTCCATGGAGACCATCCAATCCTGAACCTCATCGATTAGATTTTCCGAACATTTCGCCACATCTAATACCTCCTCCAAAATCCTTTATTAACAAAGATAGCGGTGTTAGCAATATAAAGTGTTATTAGGTGTCGTTAGTATTCAAGAAATCTGCCAGGACTTGGCTCGGTTTATTAGTGGTGGTACTACCCCACGAAATGTGGTGAAAGTTCGCATTGCAGTCTATTAGTACCTCGTTTCCTGTCTGTTTTGCTTTCCTCACCAGCCGTTGCAGCTTCGACGTGGGTGGCGGTGTCGGAGAGTCGAAAGGCAGATGAAGTAACGCCATGTATGCTTCACCGTCTACTAACGTTACAGTTTGAACATGGGTTTTTGAGAGAAAATTTGTCATCTTGGCGGCGCCATTAAACCTGGTCGCAGAAAAGCTTCCAGGAGACACGTTTTACCGCTCTGATAATTGTATTCCTTGAGCCGCGTGTAGTACATATCCCAGTAAACTTCCGCTTTTTTACGACAAGCTCTGTTATAAAGTCTGTGGACCTCGTTCCCAATGTTGCAAATCTCCTTGGGCATCCAGGGTTTTCCTTGGGCTGATTTCCTTTCTCGATGAGGACAAGTGTCTTCGACAGACCCCACTAGTGTAGTTGTAATCCTGTTGATATTGTCGTCAATGTCTTCTATGCTTGGAAAATCTAAGCCCTCTTCTGAGTAGTCTTCCGAATTTGTACAGTTGGTTTAAACGAAATTTTTATTACGAAAGCTTGTCGGATTCGGGACTGGCGGTGCTTTTCTAAACCTAATGTAGCGATGGCCAGAGAAGGAATGCTCCATGGAGACCCTCCAATCTTGAAAACCGTATTAATAAGATTTTCTGAACATATTGCCAGATCTAAAACCTCCTTCCTAATGTGGGGTAGTACTTTTCTTTTTTTTAATTTAATTGACTATGACAAAATATTTGTTCTACCAAACGAACGTAGAATAGCGTTCCAAGCGTCTCAATCTCTCTTTTTATAACCTCTGACACCAAGTTTCGACGTGTCTCCCACCACTTGATTTTCCTTCGGGCTTTTGGTCGTCCCGGTTTGCCTTCCGTGTTTGCCTTCAAAAGACTTCTTTGCTGGAGCTTCTTTATCCATTCTGACCACATGACCTAGCCAACGCAGCCGTTGTATTTTGATGCATGTAACTATGCTATCGTTGTCATACAGCTCGTGGTGCATACGATATTTGGGGTAGTACCAATACTATAAAACTAAGAGATTCGGAAAGACAAACGCAATTTGAAAGATTTGAAAGATTAGGGTCGGCCCATATATTGTGTGCTGGAAAACAGTTCAATATTTAGCTCTAACTTATGACTAAATGTCAACGCTGAAGGGTCAGTTCCTGAACTTTAAAGCGACCACAATTTTCAATAAAAAATGGAGGTATCTTTGCCTTTTTCATAGTAAAAGAAAAAGTTTGGCAATTTTTCAATTTTGAAAAAAAGAGGGGAGGGCCCCCCACCCCCCTTTAAAATAAAATTCTGCATACGTCCCTGGCTCTCATATAAACCGATCTCCTGATTTGACTTCTTGAACCCTTGAAAGTCGCTATTGTTATCCGATTTGGCCAAAATTCAGCACGGAATGTTTTATTCTGACTTTCAACAATCGTACCAAGTATTTTTTGAACGGGTCTGTATACTGATATAGGTCGCATATCAACCGATCTTCCGATTTGATATCATGAGCCCCTAGAAGCCGCAATTCTTTGCCGATTTAGCTGAAAATTTCACGCGGTGTTCTGTTACGACTCCCAGCAATCGTGCTTAGTATGGTCCGACTTGTTCTATAAAGTGACATAGCTCGCATATAAACCGATCACCCGATTTGGCTTCTTGAGTCTCTAGAAGCCGGAATTTTTAATTTTGCATGTAATTTGGCATGTTGCAACTTCCAATAATCGCGTCATGTGTGGTCTATGTCGGTTTGTAATTTAAATTTTTGTCAGAGAAATTTTGTACGTAGAAATTTTTAGTAAAATCCATGTTGGTGGGTTTCAAAGATTTGACCCGGCCGAACTTTTTACTTGTTTACACATACTGTATAGCCATAGTTTGACCACTATGCTGAAGTGAACATTTCAAATAACTACGACCAAATCAAAAAACTGACTTTCCCCCAGCAGATCAACTCAAAACCAAAACACAATCACAAAAGTGTAACATTTGTCGAAAATCTGACTTTTACCCCACATTGTAAGCAAACAAATGAAATTCAATTTGAAAATTCCCAACAGATAACTCAAGTGGTTAATTAGGCAAAACGGGGGTAACAACTGTGATTGCAGTACACAGTAGTTGCCATCAAAATTCCCAGCTACTGTGAATGAATCTTCTGCTATGGTTTATGGCAACCACAAACACCGAAACAGAAAAAAAGCATCTGTGTACATATTTTCTTGAGAGAGGAGTTTAAAATGTGTGGTTTATGGCCCATATTAAATGGATGGTAGGTTTAGGCTCGTTAACATACCCCATTGCGCTAAGAGGCAAGAAAAAAAAAAGCAAATGCCTAATTAAAATTTGTTACTGCTCTTGTTCATGTTGTTGTTGTTGTAGTTTTCATTATTGTTTTCTAGACTATGTCGTCGCTCCTCCAAGCAAACCAGCATCATAAAATTCCGGGCAAAGGCCCGTCTCATAAAAATTGTTTTATGTTTTTCGGTTAGAAAATTGAAATTTGTTGTTGTTGTTAGCATCATCACCAACTAAACGACTAACCAACCAACCAACCATCTGACAGACCATCCAACCAACCTTTGGACGAAAAAAAAAAGTATGGCGTTAACTTCTTTTCCTTAGGTACTCACACTCAATTATGGGCAAATTGTGTATGGCAGAGGTAGTGGTGGGGGGAAATTATGGCGCAGTTACCTTTAATTAAACCGGAAGC
Organism: Stomoxys calcitrans; assembly: GCF_963082655.1. Classification (NCBI taxonomy): domain Eukaryota; kingdom Metazoa; phylum Arthropoda; class Insecta; order Diptera; family Muscidae; genus Stomoxys; species Stomoxys calcitrans. Next base: position 125,026,853 of record NC_081556.1, read on the forward strand.
TCGTTAAACTCGACACAAATACAAGTTCCAATACACACGCAAATCCGGGCGCCCTAATGACATTTGAGTTTTGCTTTTGGCCATTGTCAAAGGGGTTGGTTTCGACTACAAGTCAAATCGAATGGGTTATTTGGATTGTGGTACGAATAGGAAAATAGATGAAATAGGTGTAAGGTAGAAATCAAGGATTTTAATGATAAAACAAACGAAAATCTCTAAAAATTGATAATAAAGGAAATTTTGCATAAAAATCATATGTCCAGTATACAAAATAATAATCTTTTTAAACCCACCGCCAAAGAAGGCATGTATATTTATTTTATTAATCCATTTTCGAGTCGAAAAATGGACTCCATTTTGAGGCATTAGACCGTAGCATGTTGTCCTCCTCTCCTATAGGTGAGGGTGTCTTGGAACCTGTAGTCGAGAATAATGCTTCAAGCGCACAACTAGTCGTCAGTGTAAGAAATGAGGAAGAGACAGATAAACCAGAGGGATCCACAGTTCGTCCCCAGCCTTTAAGTAAAGGTGGTATTCCCGTTCGGATTCAGACAACTTCAATGAAACAGTCATTGCAGCCGAATCAAGAGATGAGGGCAGCGGGTTGACGCAAAAGTGAGCGATAGCTATGTTAAGCTCACAAGCAGACCGTTAAAGCTATACGGAGTACGACGAAGGAGATAGAGGAATATGTACCGGCAGTGCAATCGAGCTAAGCAGTTTAGAAACAAGGCCACCTCTCGACAGACGAAGACTACACTTTACAAGACACTGATACTACCCGTGCTGTTATATGTTTCTGAAGCATGGGTATTTGTGAAAGCAGATGAGGCCGTGCTTGGAGTATTTGAGAGAAAGATTCTTCGTAAAATATATGGACCAGTTTGTGTTAACGGAGAATATAGGCGACGTATGAACCACGAGCTGTATGACGACGATAGCATAGTTACACGCATCAAAATACAACGACTGCGTTGGCTAGGTCATGTTGTCAGAATGGATGAAGAAGCTCCAGCAAAGAAGTCTTTTGAAGGCAAACACGGTGGTACACGCAAACCGGGAAGACCAAAAGCCCGATGGAAAGATCAAGTTGTGGGAGACACCTCGAAAGTTGGGGTCAGAGATTTTAGAATGAGCGCAGAAGATCGAGGCGCTTGGAACGCTATTCTACGTTCGGCTAGTGGAAGAAATATTCTGTCATAGCCAATTAAAGTAAAGTAAGTAAAGCGCAATCGAGCGAAAGTGCAGTTCCAAGAACTTCTACGAAAGCTGGAAAGAGAATCAGATCTCCCGAAGAGCATAACATTGCTAAAATGCTGAATAATTGCTTATCGCTTTGAAGTACTCTGGGAAAATCAAGCCAGCCCTCCCGCAATGGAGACTCCAGACAGTGTCCTGCGGAGGGAGACAAAGTCGGAACAGCAACGAAGGAAGTGCGCATGGCCCCTGAGTCTTCATGGAGGACTGTGATGAGAACCACAGCCAATAGGGCACTGGAGACTATTCTAGATATCCGACCCATAGACATGCAGATTAAATGTGAGGTAGCCACTGCGGCTATGAGACTTAAAGCAATGGGAGAATAGATTGAGGATAGGAACAGCTCATACCATCGCTGTGTAATCGAGGCGACGATAGGAAACCTGGAAAGAATTGAAGAGGTTTCCGATTGGATACCTGAGACGACACTTGAGGTCGAGTGCGAGGCACTGCTGCCAGCGGCACAGAGTTAGATTGGCGGAACCCCAGAATTGCCATCTGGAAGATCATGTTATACGGATGGATCAAAGCTAAAACAGATCCCAGGGACTGAGATCTGTTTTAGATTGCCTGACCATAATACGGTCCTGCAGGCGGAGATCCGGACGATTACGGAATGCATGAGGTGGTGTGGTGTTAACGCGAGGACGTCAAGTATGAACATCTTTACGGACAGTAAACAGGCCATAAGGGTAATAACAACCAGGACTTTAAAATCACGAACAGTCTCGCAATGTAAGAAGGAAATTAACGCCTTCTCTGTGGATGGCTTAATCATCATCATTTGGGCGCCGGGTCATAGCGGAGTAAGTGGGAATGAGAAAGCAGACGATTTGGCACTGAAGACCAGAAAACTGCCGTCAATAAAGTTGGTTAACCCGTAGCCTTTTTGGTTGATGCAGTCTGAGTTAAGGGCGTGGCAACAAAGGCGCATGTAACCCTCTGGAACAGCGAAATGGTCGGTAAGATGGCGAAAATTCTATGGGGAGGTCCAGGCTCTTACTGAAAGGAAGTAAGAAGGAGGTCAGTATAGCTTTCGGTATCATAACGGGATACATAGGACTACGAGTTTACTTATGTTTTGGGTTGCCCAAAAAGTAATAGCGGATTTTTCATATAGTCGGCGTTGACAAATTTTTTCAACGGCTTGTGACTCTGTAATAGCATTCTTTCTTCTGTCAGTTATCAGCTGTAACTTTTAGCTTACTTTAGAAAAAAAGTGTAAAAAAAGTATATTTGATTAAAGTTCATTCTGAGTTTTATTAAAAATGCATTTACTTTCTTTTAAAAAATCCGCAATTACTTTTTGGGCAACCCAATAAAATCGGTACAGTAAGTGAAAGCATGTGTAGGGCATGCGAGGAAGATGATGAAACGTTGTAGCATTTCCTATTCATTGACCGGCCTTCGCGGCTAACAGATACCAGCACTTAATTGGGCTCACAATACCATACATGAACAAACTTAGGGGCGTGGCATGGAGAACAATGAAGGATTTTATAAGTAGCACAGAATTCCTAACTTAGATTTTCTTTTTCGAGGTTACTTTTTTTTGTATTTAGAGCGCACAACAAGCCGATCACTGCCTAAGGTGTATGTCCATAATGGCAGGGGCGGATTAATATGCGCACCCTCTTTTCAACCTAACTTAAATTTCGAGGTGTCTTCCACCACTGGATCTTTTCATCAGGCTCTGGGTCGTCCCGGTTTGTGTGTACCATCTTGATCGCCTTCAAAAGACTTCTTTGCTGGGACTTCTTTATCCACTCTGCCAACATAACCTAGCTAACGCACTCATTGTATTTTTATGCGTTTAACTATGCTACCTCGTCATACAATTTGTGGTTCATACGACGACTATTTTCTCCACTTAAGCACACTGGACCATATATTGGGTTGCCCAAAAAGTAATTGCGGATTTTTAAAAAAAAAGTAAATGCATTTTTAATAAAACTTTAATCAAATATACTTTTTTTACACTTTTTCTAAAGCAAGCTAAAAGTAACAGCTGATAACTGACAGAAGAAATAATGCAATTACAGAGTCTCAAGCTGTGAAAAAATTTGTCAACGCCGACTATATGAAAAATCCGCAATTACTTTTTGGGCAACCCAATATTTTGGTGCAGTGTCAGATGATACGTTTGTGTGCGAACCTTTTCTGTAACAAGGTAATGAACCAAATCGATGTTCACCCCTTGGATCGATCATATATCTAACATGCTGGTAGAATGCCTTCCATCTATCACAATATGATCCATTTGGTTTCTTGTGTTTTGATCGGGTGACAGCCATGTGGCCGTGTGAATCCTTCGATGTTGGAATGATACTAACTATCATGTTGTTTGTTGCGGCGAAGTCTATTCGCCTCAATCCATTATCGAAAGTTTCTTCGTGTATGCAAAATTATCCGATTGTTGGGCCAAATATAGTTTCCTTCCCTATTTTTTTATTAAAATCTCCCAGAACGATTTTAATATCATGGACGGCACAGCGGTCATGTTCTATTTCTAGTCGCTCGTAGAAAATATCCTTGGTCTACTCGTCCTTGTCTTTGGTCGAGGCATGGGAGCAAATAAGGCTTATGTTGAAAAATTTGGCCTTTATGGGGATTGTGGTTAGCCTTTCATCCAACGGAGTAAAGCTCGAAAAAAGGTGTTTCAGTCTCCGACTAATTACAAATCTACAACCAAATTCATGCCTCGTTTCATGGTAGCTATAATCTAGGTGTTGCTGTGCGTCACTTCATGTATGGCAGTAATGACTGTCTTGTACTCCTCCAATACATCCGCCAGTGTGTATACTGCAGCCTCTCTATAAAAACTGCGGACATACCAGGTGCAGATACGCAAATCATGGTCCTTAAAATGTTTGAGGGGGTCGTCAACATAGGGATCCATTTTTAGTCTTCTTCGTTTTTTCATAATAATCTTTTCAAGTTTTCTGGCTGATAGGTTACTATCCCCCAACGCCCCAACCGATATTTTTTATTGTTCTACAGGTGAACTCGAGGCACATTTTAACTCACTACCTTTAGAGGCAGCTACCCAGGTGACGGCGCGGGGAGGTTTGTGTCCACATTTAGACGAAGGAACACCAAGAAAAGCCTGGATTTTTCCAAGTCATAACCAATTAGAGCCGTTGCTGGGTTTCCAACATCCCCAAGTCACCCAAGTTGCACTAGGGTCTCGAATGTCATATGGGACCATATTTAGATATAGCTACTATATGGAGCGATCCATCTTAAACAGGCAAAAGCGGCATTTATTAGCCGAAATTTTCAACAAAGAGTTATATTTGATTAATCTTCCTCTATAATAGATAAAGTCCAGATGGGACCATTCATAGGTATAGCTGTCATAACGACCGAACTATCCATTTTTGATATTGGACCCAAGAAGACCTATTTTTCCCTATTTTGCTGAAATGTGGTAGAGCAAATTGTATTACGACCCTCGATATCCGTGGCGAGTGTGGCCATCTATATCCGTGTGGATATAGATGGCATATGGATCGATCTCCAGTTTAGGGTCTTGAGCCCAAAGATCACCTTTTCTAACTAATTTTGATAAAATGAAATGGAATAGTGAGCTGTTAGTTAGACCCTTGCACACCCGTGTTGAGTATGATTGAGATTGAATCATATTTGGATATAACTGCCATATACACCGATCTCCATGTAAGACCGTGGGCTCATAAAATCCCCTCTTACTACCTGATATTGAGAAATTGTATCAAGTGAATAGTTTTAGGTCCCCCCACATTCTGTCCCGTTATAGGCAGTTAACTCGGAAAAAACTTCTGGGGATCACAAATGTTTATAAAATTTAGTTGAGATGTACACCGGCCACCGTAGCGTAGAGATTAGCATGTCCGTTTATGACGTTGAACGCCTGGGTTTGAATCCTGGCAGGAACATCTGAAAAATTTTCAGCGGTGGTTATCCCCTCCTAATGCTGGCGACTTTTGTGTACTTTAACATGTAAAAACTTCTCCCCAAAGAGATGCCGCACTGCGGCACGCCGTTCAGACTCGGCTATAAAAAGAAGACCCCTTATCATTGAGCTTAAACTTGAATCGGACTGCACTCATTGATACGTGAAAAGTTAGCTCCTGTTCCTTAGTGGAATGTTCGTGGGCAAAATTTGCAATTTTACGATAAGATGGGGGTATTCAAATCTAGTCATTCCGATTGTAACACCTTGAAATATTGATCTGGGACCCCATAAAGAATATATATTCTGGAACGTCTCGACATTCTGAGTCGATCTACCCATGTCCGTCCGTCCGTCTGTCGAAATCATGATTGCGTTTGAACGCGTAAAGTTAGCCGCTGGAAATTTTGCACATATACTAACTATTGATGTAGGTCGTTGGGGATAGCAAACGGGCCATATCGGTTCAAATTTGTATATAGCTCCCATATAAACCGATCTTCCGATTTGAGTTCTTGAGCCCCTGGAAGCCGAAATTTTTGTCCGATTTGGCTAAAATTTTGCACATAGTGTTCTGTTATGACTTCCAATAAGTACGGTCTGAATCGGTCTATAACCTGATATAGCTCCCATATACACCGATCTGCCAACCACACTTGGCACAGTTATTGATGGTCAAATCAAAACACTTCTTGCAGAATTTCAGCCAAATCGGAGGAGGATTCAAAATAAAAATTTAAGAATTAAAAATCGAAAAATCAAAAATAATGATCGAATATTACGAATTATGATAAAAATTGTACAGAAAGTGGACAAATTATTTAAAAAATTTTTTTCTTAAGTTTGGGTTGATAGTTTTCAAATATTTCAGCCTTAAAATAGGAGAAAATAATTGAAAAAATCGAAAAAACAAGTTAATAGGCGTTCAGTTCGGCAGGGTCTAACTTTGGATACCCACCACTTTGGGTATCTATGTAAACACCTCCCGTCATAATCCTGTGAAAAATTTATAATTTAGCAGCTATATCGAAATATGGTCCAATTTGGACCAAATGTGTCATGGACATTGAGTGATCTAATAAGTACAAGTCATAGTTCAATTTTGTAGGACAAAATATTGGTCTTTTTGGTAGCTATATCCAAATATAGACCCGATCTGAACCATATACGGCACGGATGTTGAAAAGCCAGTCATTGTTCCAATTTTGGGAGAAATCCGACAATAAATGCGCTTTTTATTGGCCAAGGAGAGATCGCTCTATATGACAGCTATATTCAAATCTGGACCGATTTGGGCCAAATTGAAGAAAGATGTCGAGGGGCATAACACAACTTACTGTCCAAAACTTCGGCGACATTGGCCAATAAATGCGCTTTTTATGGACCCAATACCTTAAATCGAGAGATCGGTCTATATGGCAGCTATGTCCAAGTCTGGACCGATCCGCGCCAAATTGAAGAAGAATGTTGAGTGGCCTAACAAAACTAACTGTCCCAAATTTTGTTAAAATCGGACGATAAATGCGCTTTTATGGGCCAAAGACCTTGAATCGAGAGATCGGTCTATATGGCAGCTATATCCAAATCTTGACCGATCTGAGCCAAGTTGAAGAAGGCTGTCGACTGGCCTAACACAACTCACTGTCTAAAATTTCAGCAAAATTGGATAACTCACTGTCCCAAATTTTGACAAAATCGGACAATGATGCACCTCTTATGGGCCCGAAACCTTGAATCGAGATATCGGTCTATATGGCAGCTATATCTAAATCTGGACCTATTGAGGTCAAATAGAAGAATGATATCGAGTAGCCTAAAATAACACATTGTACCAAATTTTGGCAAAATCGGACAATAAATGCGCCTTTTATTAGAGATCGGTGTATATGGCAGGTATATCCAAATCTGGATCGTTCAGGGCCAAATTGAAGAAGGATGTCGACTGGCCTAACACAACTCACTGTCCCAAATTTTGGAAATATCGCACAATAAATGCGTATTTTACGGGCCCGAAATCTTGAATCGAGAGATTGGTCTACATGGCAGCTATATCGAAATCTGGACCGACTGGGGTAACATTGATGAAGATTGTCGAGGTGCTTAACACAACTCACTGTCCCAAATTTTGGCAAAATCGAACAATAAATGCGCCTTTTATGGGCCCAAGGCCTTAAATCGAGAGATCGGTCTTTATGGCAGGTATATCCAAATCTGGACCGATCGGGACCAAATTGAAGAAGGATGCCGACTGGTCTTTCAAAACTCAACGTCCCAAATTTCAGCAAAATTGGATAACTCACTGTCCCAAAATTTGGCAAAATCGTACAATAATTGCGCCTCTTATGGGCCCGAAAACATGAATGGAGAGATCGGTCTATATGGCAGCTATATCTATATCTGGACCTATCGAGGTCAAATGGAAGAATGATATCGAGTGGCCTAACACAACGCACTGTCCCAAATTTTGGCAATATCGGACAGTAAATGCGCCTTTTATTTGCCCAAAACCTTAAATCGGTCTATATGACAGCGATATCCAAATCTGGATCGATCAGGGGCAAATTGCTGATAGATATCGAGGTGTCTAACACAACTTACTGTCCCAAATTTCGGCGACATCGGACAATAAATGCGCCTTTTATGGGCCCAAAACCTTGAATCGAGAGATCGGTTAATATGGCAGCTATATCTAAATTTAGACCGATTAAGGTTAAATCGAAGAAGGATGTCGAAGGCCCTAACACAATTCATTGTCTCGAATTTTGGCGACATCGGCCAATAAATGCGCTTTTTATGGACCCAATACCTTAAATCGAGCGATCGGTATATATGGCAGGTATATCCAAATCTGGACCGATCGGGGCCAAATTGAAGAAGGATGTCGAGTAGCTTAATACAACTCACTGTCCCAAATTTTGGCAAAAATCGGACAATAAATGCGCCTTTTATGGGCCCAAAACCTTGAATCAAGAGATCGGTCTATATGGCAACTATATCTAAATTTAGACCGATTAAGGTTAAATCGGAGAACGATGTCGAAGGCCTTAACACAATTCATTGTCCCGAATTTCGGCGACATCGGCCAATAAATGCGCTTTTTATGGACCCAATACCTTAAATCGAGCGATCGGTATATATGGCAGGTATATCCAAATCTGGACCGATCGGGGCCAAATTGAAGAAGGATGTCGAGTAGCTTAATACAACTCACTGTCCCAAATTTTGGCAAAAATCGGACAATAAATGCGCCTTTTATGGGCCCAAAACCTTGAATCAAGAGATCGGTCTATATGGCAGCTATATCTAAATTTAGACCGATTAAGGTTAAATCGAAGAAGGATGTCGAAGGCCCTAACACAATTCATTGTCTCAAATTTTGGCGACATCGGCCAATAAATGCGCTTTTTATGGACCCAATACCTTAAATCGAGCGATCGGTATATATGGCAGGTATATCCAAATCTGGACCGATCGAGGCCAAATCGAAGAAGGATGTCGAAGGCCCTAACACAATTCATTGTCCCGAATTTCGGGTACATCAGCCAATAAATGCGCCTTTTTTGAACCCAATACCTTAAATCGAGAGATCGGTCTATATGGCAGCTATATTCAAATCTGGACCGATTCAGGCCAAATTGAAGAAAGATGGGTCTAACACAACTCGCTGTCCCAAATTTTGGCAAAATCGCACTTAGTTACCATTTTTCCACAAATTTTTACCTAAGCACCTAAAAAGCCTAGCACCTTTTGGGACACTCTAATGTATATCCAAGGTGGTGGGAATAAAACTTTTTTCCCCAATTTACGCTTTTGGCTCACCTTTGGGGTCAAATATGTTTGTATTGGATATTTTAATATTCATGTAATATTCAATTTGCAAGTCACCATTTTACAAGTGACCAATTAAATATTGCTCACAAGGGGTTGAGGATTGGAGATGGTTTGAAGGAGGAGGGTCATTGCATGAGTAAAATGGCCTTACGGGTCATTTCGTGCCACCTATTCGACGCAGTAACCATCATCCCAATAGAAAGTTCTGAAACTTGCGTGCTACGAATGGGAGTTGGTTTTTTGCTTGTTATCAATTTGCCGTTGACGTGATTTGTATATTCGCTTAATTTTATTTCACAAATTTTTAAGGTTCGTTCATTGGCGAACGTATGAAGCCCATAACTTTGTGCG
>NC_081556.1:125041228-125049778 GCF_963082655.1 Stomoxys calcitrans
CTTAGCATGTGGTGCTCTGTTGTGACTTCCAACAACTCTGCCGAGTACGGTCCGAATCGGTCAATAACCTGATATAGCTTCCATATAAACAAATCTCCCGATTTGACTTCTTGAGTCCATACAAGCAGCAATATTCGTCCGATTTTGCTTAAATTTTGCATGCGGAGTTCTGTTACAACTTCCAAAAACTATGTCAAATACGGACCGAGCTAAGCACGCGATTTTTTTTTAAAGGTAGGTTAATGAATCCTTAACTTTGCGTCTTCTTATTAATAAAACAAAAAACAAAGACAAAAATCTAACATGAAGGTCAAAATATCTTTGAATGTGAGGAAATTGAGCTTGGACCAAGACTACAGTGAATCGTAGTTAAAGACATAAAATAGCCTTCGAAATAGGAACGTCTTTAAATGTTTATTTTTTTTTTTTTTCAGGTTAAGATGGTAAGGTTTGGTTGAAGTGGCGGTCTTAGACGTTTTCGTCCATTGTGAGACCACAGGAACAGAAGAAAGCCAAATAACTTGCGAATGTTCACATTCGCTAAATCAGACAGGTTCTCAAAGAAATGAGAACCTGAAGTGGAACTCCTTCTGACTGCTAGTATGGGGAACACATACAAAAGATGTTCTACAGTCTCTTCTTCTTCGATGTCCTCACAGCTTCTGCAAAAGACGTTGGTGGTAACCTTCAGTCTGTCAGCATGTTTTCCGATTAGACATGTCATGACGGATACACTGACTGAGATGTCTGTTCTAGCCAATGACAGCAAAGCAGAAGACCTCTTCAAATCTAAATTAGGCCACATAGTTTTGGAATGCTCACAGCCCCATCTTTGTGATCATCTATCATTCGTTGTCCTTCGGGCCTGGTCCTGAAAACTTAGCTCACATGTCGCTAGAGGCATACCCACAGATTCCAGTATCCCTGGAATGTGTAGCGAAGTTCCTAGTCTCGCAAGCTTATCCGTTTTACAAGCGGATTATGTGCTTCAAAGATGCTAAGTTTAAAAAAAGAATTTTTCACAAAATAATAATTGGACAGTCATCTATGTAGTAAAATGAGAATCAATCAGCAAAAAAAATTTGAAACGGATGGTCATGTCCGTCAGTAAATAGGAAATTAAAATTAAAGAGCGCATCTTTATTTTAATGTTTTGGTACTTTGGCTCGCTTTCATTGCTAAAATCTTACGAATAAGCTTAAATTTTGGGCCAACTTTTTTTTCAGTGTATGGTGGCATGTAAAAGCTCATTTGCCCACGAACATTCCATTAAGGAACAGGGTCAAACTTTTCACATATCAGTGAGTGCTCTCCAATTCAAGTTTAAGCTCAGTGGCAAGTGGCCTCCATCGTCCCACTGTGCCATACCTCTTTGGGGAGAAGTTTTTACATGGCATAGTATTTCACACATATCGTCAGCATTAGGAGGGTATAATCCCCGCCGAAAAATTTTTCCGGTTATCTCGTCAAAATTCGAAGCCAGGCGTTCAGTGTCATAGTGGCTACCACCCTATGGTGGTGGGTATAATAAATACGACTTCCAAAATCCTTGCCGAGATGGTCCGAAACGATTAAAATCTGAGGTAGCTCTCTTATAAACCGATTTTCCGAATTGATTTCGTGATCGTCTTCGCCTAAGAAAAGTTTTTTCTGCGTGTTGTGATATTTTTTTACGATTTAGTTAAAAGGTTTCGAATCAATGTGATTGAAAGACCCCCTTTTCCTCCTTTACAACCACTGTGCCACCTTTGCAAGTAGCACATATGTTGCAGCATGTTAACGCTTTGTAACGACATATCAACATTGATGGCCATTTTGTTATTTGTGGTGCAACCACCACAAGCGTACTTGCCGCTTGTGTTACTCCTTCAGCAGAGCTGCTAGTTGCTCGCCAAAGGTGATGATGATTTTGGTGGTTATGAATTTTGTGGTGCTAATGCAGATGGTGGTGTCTGGCACTGCATGCATTTGGCTAGTAGTACATCCTTTTATTAGTCTAAGCCATATCTAACAAAGTAAACGTTTGTCTATTATTTTTAGGAGGTTCTGTTGTGCTCCTTTGAACGATGACAGCAGTAGAATAGATAATCCTGCGCAACGAAAGCAGCAGCAACAGCAACAGCAACAGAATGGTGATGATGATAAAGGAAATAAGGTTTTCACCACATACATTACAAGTAGTTGCTCACTTATAGGAGAAGTACTACTACTACTCGATGTTGTGGCAAACAAAGCCATTTTAGAACTGCATGCTGTTTTTCTATATAAGAGTAACATTTTCATGGCATACGTGCATGTTGTATTGAGTTGGTGTAAATTTGTAATACTTAGGACAGGGTAAAGAAAGATTTTAATAGGAGTTGTGGGGTTGGGTTTATTTCTCTTTCTATCTCGTAGAGCCACCTTTTCTATAGATGGGCTTTATTTTACTGTAATACATTGTATTTTTGTCGTGTTGGGAGTTTGTAAACAGATGAATGCATATAATCAATGATTACTAAGAATCGACAGTGGTTATATCCCCATGAAATAGTATATATAGGACTATAGGATATATATTAAGTTGCCCAAAAAGTAATTGCGGATTTTTCATACAGTCGGCGTTGAAAAATTTTTTCAACGGCTTGTGACTCTGTTATTGCATTCTTTCTTCTGTCAGTTATCAGCTGCTACTTTTAGCTTGCTTTAGAAAAAAAGTGTAAAAAAAGTATATTTGATTAAAGTTCATTCTAAGTTTTATTAAAAATGCATTTACTTTCTTTTAAAAAATCCGCAATTACTTTTTGGGCAACCCAATAGACTTACCTGGCCCGGTGCGCTTCGCTACATCCTAAAGTGGGTTGCTAAATTTGAATTTTTCTTCAAATGTTTTGGAGTCAGTGCCCAGAGCTATGGATCTTTGTCGGATCTACATTACTTTTGCTTGTCCCGAATGGCCTGCTTGCTCGTTATAGCCTGCTTGCCCGTTACAGGGGATTTGTGGCGGTTCAGATATTTGTCCCCAAATTTTGATATCAGATTCGTACATTACATTACCACTACTGTGGTACAGGGTATTATAACTTAGTGCAATTGTTTGTAACACCCAGAAGGAAGAGAGATAGACCCATTGATAAACATACCGAACGGCTCAGAGTCAATTTCCGATTCGATTAAGCCATGTCCGTCCGTCTGTCTGTCCAGTCGCAGTTTTCATCTGATCGTCTTCAAATTTGGAACAGACATGTTTTTGGGCCTAAAGACGAAGCCTATTGAAATTGTAAAAATTTGGTTCAGATTTAGACATATCTTCCATATATATATTCGTCCGATTTACAGTAATAATGGAATAAAATGCTAATTTGCTAACCGTTTCTCTCGAAATTCGGTAGGAAGGATTTTCTCTTGATTTCGACATTACTGGTGAATATAGATTCACTCCTAGAGCCACTGGAAGCGCATTTATTGACTAATCCTCCCAAAACTTTGTACAACTCTTTCTATGACGACTTCCACAATATCTATAAAGTTTGCTCCAAATCGGTTCAGATTTAGATATATACCTCCCATGTATATGTTCGTCGGATTTTGAGAAATATTGCAATAAAATGGTCATTTTTTAACCGTTTCTCTCAAAATTCGACTGGAAGGATTTTTTTATGACTTGACCAATCTTTGTACAGCGCTTTCTCGACAACAACCACAATATCTAAGTTTGGCCGAAATCGGTTCAGTTTTAGATATAGGTTCGACCGATTTGGACTAATATTTCAAAAAAGTCTTATTCCTGATGTAAGGATGTATGTCAGGGATACTAGACATTCCAGGAACTCACACCCGTTTGCAATTGATTGGCCAGCGGAACGCACAATGCATTATAGAGAGAATTCTTATTTCGCCCGAACCGTTCGTATGTGGAATCGACTTCCGGCTAATGTTTTTCCCACCCACTTTGTCATCCAAAGATTTAAGACAAATGTAAATAAGCACTACATCCTTTTCCCCGCCTCCAATTCCTAATTTCCTCTCGCCAACGCAATGCACTGCATTCATAGGGGACATCCCCTGCGTTTTGGCATTCATAGGGGACATCCCCTGCGTTTTGGCTGATAAAAAAAATGTGCTCATTTGTTAACCGATTCTCTCAAAATTTGGCAGGAATGATTTTCTTAGAGCATTTTTAAAGTTACTGGTAAATTTTAATAGAAATCGCTTCAGATTTTGATTTAGCTGCTGTACATGTATATCGCCCGATTTTCACTTTTAGGGTCACTGCAAGCGCATTTATTGACCAATATTGCCAAAATTGTGCACAACGCTATTCTCGATGCCTGCCACATTATCTAAGAAGTTTGGTCAAAATCGCTTCAGATTTAGATGTAGCTAAGACTAAGAATTCAGGGATTTAAACTACTCAAGGGCACGGGGAATGGGGGACACAGAGCCTGTATTCTTGCAAAGAGTAGTCTAAATGTTTTTCTTCTTTCGGCGCTAAGCATTGAAGACTCAGTAGTAGCCAGCCTTGAAATAAATAACTCTAATTACTGGCTAGCTTCCCCATATATGGCTCACAGATGCCACCCTCAAACCCCTAAAGGACATAAACGTCTATATGAGTCTGATGGCAGACTGCCACTTTAAACTGAGATCAAAATTTCGAGATGTTACAAACGAAATGGGTAGATTGGTATACACCCATTCTTTGGGGATGGGTATAAAAATTTATCTAGGTAAATTTAATAGGTTCATTGTTTTGCTGGATTAACCATTTTCGACCAATGTGTTTTTAAATCTTGCTTCAATTTCAAAACAAAACAACAAAAGCCCTTTAAAGAGTCTCAGCTATTGTGGTAAATGTATCAGGGGCGGGCAGCAATAATCGTGATTTCGCCCTTTGTCAGAGGGCTCATCAGATTACCAGTCAGAGGGCTCATCAGATTACATGCTTCGCCCTACTCAATAATAATTGAGTAGGGCGAAAAAATTATCAATTATTATTGAGTAGGGCGATGCTTAAAAAATTTTCCTTTATATTAACATGACTGATATTTATACCCACCACCATAGAATGGGGGTTTACTAATCTAGTCTTACCGTTTTTAACACCTCGAAATATTGAACCCCATAAAGTATATATATTCTCGATCGTCTCGACATACTGAGTCGATCTAGTCATGTCTGTCTATCCGTCCGTCTGTCGAAATCACGATAGCGGTCAAAGGCGTAGAGCTAGCCGCTTAAAATTTTGCACAGATACTTAATATTGATGTTGGTCGTTGGGGATTGCAAATGGGCCATATCGGTTCAGATTTGGATATAGCTCCCATATAAACCGGTATCCCGAATTGACTTCTTGAGCCGATGGAGGCCACAATTTTCATCCAATTTGGATGAAATTTTACGCATAGTGTTCTGTTATGATTTTCAACATTTGTGGTCCAAATCGGTCAAAAGCCCAATATAGCTCCCGTATACACCGATCTCGCGATTTGACTTCTTGAGCCCATGGAAGCCATAATTTTTGTCCGATTTGGTTTAAATTTGGCACATAGTGTTCTGTTATGACTGCCAAGAACTGTGTCAAGTACGGTCCAAACCGGTCAAGAATCTGATAAAGCTCCCATATAAACCGATATCCCGATTTGATTTTTGAGCCCATGGAAACCACAATTTTTGTCCGATTTGACTTAAATTTGGCACATAGTGTTCTGTTATGACTTCCAAGAACTGTGTCAAGTACGGTTCAAATCGTTCAAGAACCCGATATAGCTCCCATATAAACCGATCTCCCGATTCGACTTCTAGAGTCTATGGAAGCCGCAAATTTTGTCCGATTTGGCTAGAATTTTGCACATAGTGTTCTATTTTGCCATCCTCCAACTGTGCTATGTACGGTTCGAATCGGTCAAGAACATGATATAGCTTCCATATAAACCGATCTCCCGATTTGACTTCTTGAACCCTTACAAGCCGCGATTTTTATCCGATTTGGCTCAAATTTTCTCAAATCTCAACAACTGCGCCAAGTAGGGTCCAATTCGCTCTATAACTAGATATAGCTCCCATATTTTAGCAGGATCCATGGTGGTGGGTTCCCAAGGTTCGGCCCAGCCGAACTTAGCACGCTTTTACTTGTATTTATTATTCAAATTCACTAACCACTGTAACTTTCGTAGTAAGAAACATGGTCTTTCCACCATGCAAGCAAAGCAGTTCAACAATCGATGATGGATCGTCTGTTAAGTAGATTAAGGGTCCTTTGTGTCTGCTTCCAAATCAATAAGTTCTATTATTTCGAGTTCATATTCTCCATTTGAATGTTTGGCAACATTTGCTTTATTACATTGACCACATATACAGCATCACGATAATCTAACTACGGTGATGGCAGAATTTATTTTTTTCAATTTTCTACTTTACCCCAAAGCATCTCAAAGTTGCTGCGTTACATGGAGTTAGAGGCATGGCGGTGTTAGAGGTTACAAACTAACATCAGTTTGTTAGCCAATAAACACAAGAAGATTACATATGTGGAATATCCTCTTGCTCCCTCTCCTCCGAGAACCAGAACATATGGATGAACTATGCCGCTGAGCCATTCTTCATTGTTCAAGGCAACAAAGACAGACCACCACCGCAAAACGACCACAAATGGTGTTTATTGATAGATATGATAAATGTTTTTAATAATAAAAAAGGAAATTGCCACAGAACGCCATCATTCTCGTGGCCCCGGAATGGCAGTCCGCATCAGCACAAAATGATATGAAATCATTTGTGCTACAAGATTATTGGACTATCTTTTGTGTGTTTGTTTGTCTGTCTGCTTGTCCTTTGGATTATATTTTAGATATTTGATATCATTAGTAGTGTAACAAACTGTTTTTCTGTCTTTTTGTGGCTTTTTCTTCTTCATTTCATTTGGCAGCAAACGGTAATTCGATACAACTGTTACCGTTTCACATGTAAGAAAGATTTTGCTGTCGACGAAGTTTTCTTGGGAGTAGTAGTAGATAATAAATGGGCTATGATATGAATTCATTTTAATGAATTTTTTGGAAAGACTTGCAGAACACCCCTTACATAAAATGTTGTAAAAAGTTGTTAATGAGATTTGTTATGGTTGTGGCAGTGAGCAAGATGTTGGGTGTCATGTGGTCATATAATTGGATTGGTTGAATTGATTCACATGCAATAAATGCTAATATTTTTATTCGAAATGTACATATGACAAAGATATTAAAAAAGCTCATCAGTACTCTCCAGAAATTTAGGAAATCAAGTTTTTATTCAGTTTTTAAGTTATGGTTATCGAAATGACCAGAATTTGGCATATCTGAAAAACTTAGTTAAGGAGAGGCTTAGTTAAGAAGATATGGCCATTCTAAGTTTTGCTAGGGAAAAATTAAGTTTTTGGTCGATTTTCATCAATTTTTTGAATTTTTGGAAATGATCACGAAATAACCTTAGTTTTGTTCTACGAGGCTTAGTTAAGGAGATATGGCCATTTAAAAGTTTTGCTAGGGAAAATTAATTTTTTGACAATTTTGATCAATTTTTTGAATTTTTGGAAGTGATCACGAATTAATCTTAGTTTTGCCCTACGAGGCTTAGTTAAGGATATATGGCCATTTTAAGTTTTGATAGGGAAAAATAAATTTTTTCGAAAATTTTCATCAATTTTTTGAATTTTTGGAAGTGATCACGAATTAACCTTAGTTTTGCTCTACGAGGCTTAGTTAAGGAGATATGGCCATTTTAAGTTTTGCTAGGGAAAAATTAATTTTTATGACAATTTTCATAAATTTTTTGAATTTTTGGAAGTGATCACGAATTAACCTTAGTTTTGCTCTACGAGGCTTAGTTAAGGAGATATGGCCATTTTAAGTTTTGCTAGGGAAAAATTACTTTTTATGACAATTTTCATAAATTTTTTGAATTTTTGGATGTGATCACGAATTAACCTTAGTTTTGCTCTACGAGGCTTAGTTTAGGAGTTATGGCCATTTTATGTTTTGCTAGGGAAAAATTATTTTTTTGGCGGATCTTCATCAATTTTTTGAATTTTTGGAAGTGATCACGAATTAACTTTAGTTTTGCTCTACGAGGCTTAATTAAAGAGATATGGCCATTTTAAGTTTTGCTAGGGCAAAACTAATTTTTTTAACGATTTTCATAAATTTTTGGAATTTTTGGAAGAGATCACGAATTAACCTTAGTTTTGCTCTACGAGGCTTAGTTAAGAAGATATGGCCATTTTAAGTTTTGCTAGGGAAAAATTAATTTTTTTGTAGATGTTCATCAATTTTTTGAATTTTTGGAAGTGATCACGAATTAACCCTAGTTTTGCTCTACGAAGCTTAGTTAAGGAGATGTGGCCATTTTAAGTTTTGCTTGGGAAAAAATTAATTTTTTTTGACGATTTTCATAAATTTTTTGAATTTTTGGAAGTGATCACGAATTAACCTTAGTTTTGCTCAACGAGGCTTAGTTAAGGAGAAATGGACATTTTAAATTTTGCTAGGAAAAAAATTAATTTTTTTGACGATTTTCATCAATTTTTTGAATTTT
>NC_081556.1:125049978-125192478 GCF_963082655.1 Stomoxys calcitrans
ATTAACCTTAGTTTTGCTCTACGAGGCTTAGTTAAGGAGATATGGCCATTTTAAGTTTTGCTAGGGAATGACGATTTTCATCAATTTTTTGATTTTTGGAAGTGATCACGAATTAACCCTAGATTTGCTCTACGAGGCTTAGTTAAGGAGATATGGCCATTTTAAGTTTTGCTAGGGAAATATTAATTTTTTTGACGATTTTCATCAATTTTTTGATTTTTGGAAGTGATCACGAATTAACCCTAGTTTTCCTCTACGAAGCTTAGTTAAGGAGATATGGCCATTTTAAGTTTTGCTAGGGAAAAATTATTTTTTTTGACGATTTTCATCAATTTTTTTTAATTTTTGGAAGTGATCACGAATTAACCTTAGTTTTGCTCTACGAGGCTTGGTTAAGGAGGTATGGCCAATTTAAGTTTTGCTACGCCAAAATTAATTTTTATGACAATTTTCATCCATTTTTTGAATTTTTGGAAGTGATCACGAATTAACCTTAGTTTTGCTCTACGAAGCTTAGCTAAGGAGATATGGACATTTTAAGTTTTGCTAGGGAAAATTAGTGATCACGAATTAACCTTAGCTTTGCTCTACGAGGCTTAGTTAAGAAGATATGGTCATTTTAGGTTTTGCTAGGGAAAAATTAATTTTTTTGACGATTTTCATCGATTTTTTTAATTTTTGGAAGTTGATCACGAATTAACCCTAGTTTTGCTCTACGAGTCTTAGTTAAGGAGATATGGCCATTTTAAGTTTTGGTAGGGAAAAATTAATTTTTTTGACGATTTTCATTAATTTTTTTGAATTTTTGGAAGTGATCACGAATTAACCTTAGTATTGCTCTACCGAGGCTTAGTTAAGGAGATATGGCCAATTAAGTTTTGCTACGCAAAAATTAATTTTTATGACAATTTTCATCCATTTTTTTAATTTTTGGAAGTGATCACGAATTAACCTTAGTTTTGCTCTACGAGGCTTAGTTAAGGCGATATGGCCATTTTAAGTTTTGCTAGGGAAAAATTATTTTTTTTGACGATTTTCATTAATTTTTTGAATTTTTGGAAGTGATCACGAATTAACCTTAGTTTTGCTCTACGAGGGCTTAGTTAAGGAGATATGGCCATTTTAAGTTTTGCTAGAGAAAAATTAATTTTTTTGACGATTTTCCATCAATGTTTTGAATTTTTGGAAGTGATCACGAATTAACCTTAGTTTTGCTCTACGAGGCTTAGTTAAGGAGATATGGCCATTTTATGTTTTTGGCTAGGGAAAAATGAATTATTTCGACGATTTTCATCAATTTTTTGATTTTTGGAAGTGATCACGAATTAACCTTAGTTTTGCTCTACGAGGCTTAGTTAAGGAGATATGGCCATTTTAAGATTTGTTAGGGAAAAATTAATTTTTTGACGATTTTCATAAATTTTTTGAATTTTTGGAAGTGATCACGAATTAACCTTAGTTTTGCTCTACGAAGCTTAGCTAAGGAGATATGGGCATTTTAAGTTTTGCTAGGGAAAAATTAGTGATCACGAATTAACCTTAGTTTTGCTCTACGAGGCTTAGTTAAGAAGATATGGTCATTTTAGGTTTTGCTAGGGAAAAATTAATTTTTTTGACGATTTTCATCGATTTTTTGAATTTTTGGAAGTGATCACGAATTAACCCTAGTTTTGCTCTACGAGTCTTAGTTAAGGAGATATGGCCATTTTAAGTTTTGCTAGGGAAAAATTAATTTTTTTGACGATTTTCATTAATTTTTTTGAATTTTTGGAAGTGATTACGAATTAACCTTAGTTTTGCTGTACGAGGCTTAGTTAAGGAGATATGGCAATTTTAAGTTTTGCTAGAGAAAAAATTAATTTTTTTGACGATTTTCATCAATTTTTTGAATTTTTGGAAGTGATCACGAATTAACCTTAGTTTTGCTCTACGAGGCTTAGTTAAGGAGATATGGTCATTTTAGGTTTTGCTAGGGGAAAAATTAATTTTTTTGACGATTTTCATCGATTTTTTGAATTTTTGGAAGTGATCACGAATTAACTTTAGTTTTGCTCTACGAGGCTTAGTTAAGGAGATATGGCCATTTTAAGTTTTGCTAGGGAAAAATTAAGTTTTTTTGAACGA
The DNA here is from genome assembly GCF_963082655.1 of Stomoxys calcitrans. Taxonomy (NCBI): domain Eukaryota; kingdom Metazoa; phylum Arthropoda; class Insecta; order Diptera; family Muscidae; genus Stomoxys; species Stomoxys calcitrans. The sequence continues at coordinate 125,052,103 of NC_081556.1, forward strand.
TTTTCATAAATTTTTTAAGTTTTGTTGTTAGTTAAGGAGATATGGCCATTTTAAGTTTTGCGAGGGAAAAACTAATTTTTTTAACGATTTTCATCAATTTTTTGAATTTTTGGAAGTGATCACGAATTAACCTTAGTTTTGCTCTACGAGGCTTAGTTAAGGAGATATGGCCATTTTAAGATTTGCTAGGGAAAAATTAATTTTTTTGACGATTTTCATCAATTTTTTGAATTTTTGGAAGTGATCACGAATTAACCCTAGTTTTGCTCTACGAGGCTTAGTTAAGGAGATATGCCCATTTTAAGTTTTGCTACGCAAAAATTAATTTTTATAACAATTTTCATCAATTTTTTGAATTTTTGGGAGTGATCACGAATTAACCTTAGTTTTGCTCCTACGAGGCTTAGTTAAGGAGATATGGCCATTTTAAGTTTTGCTAGGGAAAAATTAGTGATCACGAATTAACCTTAGTTTTGCTCTACGAGGCTTAGTTAAGAAGATATGGTCATTTAGGTTTTGCTAGGGAAAAATTAATTTTTTTTGACGATTTTCATCGATTTTTTTAATTTTTGGAAGTGATCACGATTAACCCTAGTTTTGCTCTACGAGTCTTAGTTAAGGAGATATGGCCATTTTAAGTTTTGGTAGGGAAAAATTAATTTTTTTTACGATTTTCATTAATTTTTTGAATTTTTGGAAGTGATCACGAATTAACCTTAGAATTGCTCTACGAGGCTTAGTTAAGGAGGATATGGCCAATTTAAGTTTTGCTACGCCAAAATTAATTTTTATGACAATTTTCATCCATTTTTTTAATTTTTGGAAGTGATCACGAATTAACCTTAGTTTTGCTCTACGAGGCTTAGTTAAGGAGATATGGCCATTTTAAGTTTTGCTAGGGAAAAATTATTTTTTTTGACGATTTTCATTAATTTTTTGAATTTTTGGAAGTGATCACGAATTAACCTTAGTTTTGCTCTACGAGGCTTAGTTAAGGAGATATGGCCATTTTAAGTTTTGCTAGAGAAAAATTAATTTTTTTGACGATTTTCATCAATGTTTTGAATTTTTGGAAGTGATCACGAATTAACCTTAGTTTTGCTCTACGAGGCTTAGTTAAGGAGATATGGCCATTTTATGTTTTGCTAGGGAAAAATGAATTATTTCGACGATTTTCATCAATTTTTTGATTTTTGGAAGTGATCACGAATTAACCTTAGTTTTGCTCTACGAGGCTTAGTTAAGGAGATATGGCCATTTTAAGATTTGTTAGGGAAAAATTAATTTTTTGAACGATTTTCATAAATTTTTTGAATTTTTGGAAGTGATCACGAATTAACCTTAGTTTTGCTCTACGAAGCTTAGCTAAGGAGATATGGGCATTTTAAGTTTTGCTAGGGAAAATTAGTGATCACGAATTAACCTTAGTTTGCTCTACGAGGCTTAGTTAAGAAGATATGGTCATTTTAGGTTTTGCTAGGGAAAAATTAATTTTTTTGACGATTTTCATCGATTTTTTGAATTTTTGGAAGTGATCACGAATTAACCCTAGTTTTGCTCTACGAGTCTTAGTTAAGGAGATATGGCCATTTTAAGTTTTGCTAGGGAAAAATTAATTTTTTTGACGATTTTCATTAATTTTTTGAATTTTTGGAAGTGATTACGAATTAACCTTAGTTTTGCTGTACGAGGCTTAGTTAAGGAGATATGGCAATTTTAAGTTTTGCTAGAGAAAAAATTAATTTTTTTTGACGATTTTCATCAATTTTTTGAATTTTTGGAAGTGATCACGAATTAACCTTAGTTTTGCTCTACGAGGCTTAGTTAAGGAGATATGGTCATTTTAGGTTTTGCTAGGGAAAAATTAATTTTTTTGACGATTTTCATCGATTTTTTGAATTTTGGAAGTGATCACGAATTAACTTTAGTTTTGCTCTACGAGGCTTAGTTAAGGAGATATGGCCATTTTAAGTTTTGCTAGGGAAAAATTAAGTTTTTTTGACGATTTTCATAAATTTTTTAAATTTTTGTTGTTAGTTAAGGAGATATGGCCATTTTAAGTTTTGCGAGGGAAAAACTAATTTTTTTAACGATTTTCATCAATTTTTTGAATTTTTGGAAGTGATCACGAATTAACCTTAGTTTTGCTCTACGAGGCTTAGTTAAGGAGATATGGCCATTTTAAGTTTTGCTAGGGAAAAATTAATTTTTTTGACGATTTTCATCAATTTTTTGAATTTTTGGAAGTGATCACGAATTAACCCTAGTTTTGCTCTACGAGGCTTAGTTAAGGAGATATGCCCATTTAAGTTTTGCTACGCAAAAATTAATTTTTATAACAATTTTCATCAATTTTTTGAATTTTTGGGAGTGATCACGAATTAACCTTAGTTTTGCTCTACGAGGCTTAGTTAAGGAGATATGGCCATTTTAAGTTTTGCTAGGGAAAATTAGTGATCACGAATTAACCTTAGTTTTGCTCTACGAGGCTTAGTTAAGAAGATATGGTCATTTTAGGTTTTGCTAGGGAAAAATTAATTTTTTTGACGATTTTCATCGATTTTTTTAATTTTTGGAAGTGATCACGAATTAACCCTAGTTTTGCTCTACGAGTCTTAGTTAAGGAGATATGGCCATTTTAAGTTTTGGTAGGGAAAAATTAATTTTTTTTACGATTTTCATTAATTTTTTGAATTTTTGGAAGTGATCACGAATTAACCTTAGAATTGCTCTACGAGGCTTAGTTAAGGAGATATGGCCAATTTAAGTTTTGCTACGCAAAAATTAATTTTTATGACAATTTTCATCCATTTTTTTAATTTTTGGAAGTGATCACGAATTAACCTTAGTTTTGCTCTACGAGGCTTAGTTAAGGAGATATGGCCATTTTAAGTTTTGCTAGGGAAAAATTATTTTTTTTGACGATTTTCATTAATTTTTTGAATTTTTGGAAGTGATCACGAATTAACCTTAGTTTTGCTCTACGAGGCTTAGTTAAGGAGATATGGCCATTTTAAGTTTTGCTAGAGAAAAATTAATTTTTTTGACGATTTTCATCAATGTTTTGAATTTTTGGAAGTGATCACGAATTAACCTTAGTTTTGCTCTACGAGGCTTAGTTAAGGAGATATGGCCATTTTATGTTTTGCTAGGGAAAAATGAATTATTTCGACGATTTTCATCAATTTTTTGATTTTTGGAAGTGATCACGAATTAACCTTAGTTTTGCTCTACGAGGCTTAGTTAAGGAGATATGGCCATTTTAAGATTTGTTAGGGAAAAATTAATTTTTTGACGATTTTCATAAATTTTTTGAATTTTTGGAAGTGATCACGAATTAACCTTAGTTTTGCTCTACGAAGCTTAGCTAAGGAGATATGGGCATTTTAAGTTTTGCTAGGGAAAATTAGTGATCACGAATTAACCTTAGTTTTGCTCTACGAGGCTTAGTTAAGAAGATATGGTCATTTTAGGTTTTGCTAGGGAAAAATTAATTTTTTTGACGATTTTCATCGATTTTTTGAATTTTTGGAAGTGATCACGAATTAACCCTAGTTTTGCTCTACGAGTCTTAGTTAAGGAGATATGGCCATTTTAAGTTTTGCTAGGGAAAAATTAATTTTTTTGACGATTTTCATTAATTTTTTGAATTTTTGGAAGTGATTACGAATTAACCTTAGTTTTGCTGTACGAGGCTTAGTTAAGGAGATATGGCAATTTTAAGTTTTGCTAGAGAAAAATTAATTTTTTTGACGATTTTCATCAATTTTTTGAATTTTTGGAAGTGATCACGAATTAACCTTAGTTTTGCTCTACGAGGCTTAGTTAAGGAGATATGGTCATTTTAGGTTTTGCTAGGGAAAAATTAATTTTTTTGACGATTTTCATCGATTTTTTGAATTTTTGGAAGTGATCACGAATTAACTTTAGTTTTGCTCTACGAGGCTTAGTTAAGGAGATATGGCCATTTTAAGTTTTGCTAGGGAAAAATTAAGTTTTTTTGACGATTTTCATAAATTTTTTAAATTTTTGTTGTTAGTTAAGGAGATATGGCCATTTTAAGTTTTGCGAGGGAAAAACTAATTTTTTTAACGATTTTCATCAATTTTTTGAATTTTTGGAAGTGATCACGAATTAACCTTAGTTTTGCTCTACGAGGCTTAGTTAAGGAGATATGGCCATTTTAAGTTTTGCTAGGGAAAAATTAATTTTTTTGACGATTTTCATCAATTTTTTGAATTTTTGGAAGTGATCACGAATTAACCCTAGTTTTGCTCTACGAGGCTTAGTTAAGGAGATATGCCCATTTTAAGTTTTGCTACGCAAAAATTAATTTTTATAACAATTTTCATCAATTTTTTGAATTTTTGGGAGTGATCACGAATTAACCTTAGTTTTGCTCTACGAGGCTTAGTTAAGGAGATATGGCCATTTTAAGTTTTGCTAGGGAAAAATTATTTTTTTTGATGATTTTCATCAATTTTTGGAAGTGATCACGAATTAACCGTAGTTTTGCTCTACGAGGCTTAGTTAAGGAGATATGGCCATTTTAAGTTTTGCTAGGGAAAAATGAATTTTTTCGACGATTTTCATCAATTTTTTGAATTTTTGAAAGTAATCACGAATTAACCTTAGTTTTGCTCTACGAGGCTTAGTTAAGGAGATATGGCCATTTTAAGATTTGTTAGGGAAAAATTAATTTTTTTGACGATTTTCATAAATTTTTTGAATTTTTGGAAGTGATCACGAATTAACCTTAGTTTTGCTCTACGAGGCGTAGTTAAGGAGATATGGCCATTTTAAGTTTTGCTAGGGAAAAATGATTTTTTTGACGATTTTCGTAAATTTTTTTGAATTTTTGGAAGTGGTCACGAATTAGCCTTAGTTAATTCACAAAAATTAATAGAGTAACATACAAATGGCTGCCAAATACAAGAAGACACAATGAGATTTTCTAAGACGCATACATTGTTTGTTAATATTAACGTAATAAGGAAATATCCCTCACAATGTAAGTATTTTAATGTGCGAAAACAACAACTTCCATATGTAATTTTTTGTTTTATTTATAGCATAACGAATACAGCAGATTATAATACAAAACCATAAAGAAGTTTTTTGCAGATAGAAGACTTATAAATTCAAATAAACTCTGGAAAAGTTTATAAATCTCAGTATCCATACCAAAAAAGTCCAGATATAGTCAGTGACAAAAATCTTTAGAGCAACAGACAAATGACTGCCAGGTACAAGAAGACACAATAAGAATTTCTAAGACGCACACATTTTTTTGGTAATATCTACGTGATGAAGCAATATCCCTCACAAAGTAAGTATTTTAATTGTGCAAAAACAGCAACTTCCATATGTAATTTATTGTTTTATTCATAGCATAACGAAAACAGCAGATTATAATGTGAAAACATAATGAAGTTTCTTGAAAATGTTAGACTTGTTGATCCAAATAAACTCTGAAAGAGTTTATGAATCGCAAAATCGTAATACAAAACCATAAAGAAGTTTTTTGAAAATAGAATTCTAATAAATCCAAATAAACTCTGGAAGAGTTCATGAATCCCAGTAACCATACCAAAAAAGGTCCATGTAGTAAGTGACAAAAATGATTAGAACAACAGACAAATGGCTGCCAGGTACAAGAAGACACAATAAGAATTTCTAAGACGCACACATTGTTTGTTAATATTTACGTAATAAGGAAATATCCCTCACAAAGTAAGTATTTTAATGTGCGAAAACAACAACTTCCATATGTAATTTTTTTATTTTATTACATAATACAAGACCATAATGAAGTTGTGAGAAAATGGAAGGTTTTTAAATACAAATAAACTCTAAAATCGTTTATGAACCCCAATATTCATATCAAAAAAGGTCCAGACATAGCCTTTAGACATAGCAACTATTTGTTAATTTTGGTGTGAAGTTTGTATGTGTGCCCCTTTTACTAGTACCTTGAAGTTATTTTGTTCATTACTTGCTAAATGGCTTCTTGTCTTATAGCATGCGATTAAGACTTGGTCTGAGAATGAAAAATCATTTCGGCAGATGGAATAGACCCGGCATTATTCAATAACTTTTATATCAACAAATTCAGTTTTCCATATTTAAGGATTTATAAACTATTAAAACACCCTCTTGAGAAAGTATAGATCACGTCAATAGTGTTACCATTAAAAACTATGAACAGGAAATGCCAAAAATTGTATTTAATGATGTAGCAAACAACTTTTGGAATAACATGCCAGATTCAATGAATTTGTAGGAATATCTTATGAATTGATGGATGGATGGCTTGATTCTTTGTTAATTCTAAAGTAAACATTTCGACAATGGAAGTCTTTTCGAAAATTCTATACTCAGTTGCCATTTGAAAAGAAATCCAATCAGAATAAAGCGAAGAAAGGGAACTGCCACCAAGAGCTTCCGTTTTATGTCAGGCTGTCAATGGAGTGAATGAATAAAAGAAAGGGATTGTCGATAATATTGATGATGATATGATTCTTAGAGGTGATATTTGATAAACATGCAGTGAGCTGAGAGCCAGGATGACATTGCGGAAAAAATGAATTCACTTGAGTGCTATGCATTCGAATTACATGATTTTATTGAATTTTATGCCATTTCATCATTATGGCGTCCGTGTAAGCGTCCTTTCCCAGCACTCTCTGTTTGCTACAGTCATGGTTCTTCAACATTGGCTGGGAATTGAGGGTTGATTTTGATGGCAATGATAGCTGCATTGTAAGCACCAACTAATGGTGGTGGCGGTGGTAAAGATAACAAATGTTATGTGGCTACCGCCTTTACAAAAATTTGTTTGTAAGGCGATTGGTTTTTCATCATTTAGATAAATGGACGAACTGTTGTCTAGGGCTATTACCCCCCATTCTTGTGTTTAACCTAAAGTGGATGAAATTGCATGTTCCATGTTCATTGAGTTGGACTGCTAAATGATAATTTATGATATTATTGAACATGATTCTATATAATCCACTGATGTCGAAGGCTGTATAGGTTTTCCTTAGAATTTCATTGAATTATTTTGCCATAATAAATGAACAGTTAACGATTTTTTCTTTTTTTTTTTGGTATCTATAAACACCAAATGTCAGTGATGTTCTTATGCGAGTACAATGAAGCATGAGGTTTGAATTTGTGAAATTTGGATGTAGAAGGGGCGGTGGCTTACAGGAAAACATCAACAATTGAAATGGATCATTTATTTAGATTAAAACATAATTTATTGTATATTGATAACTTAAGGAAGTTTAGCTAAAAAGGGCAAAAAGAGGTTTGTGTTTCAATGCCCTCCAGCATGGGACATCATAACTTTGGGTTTTCGTTTGAATTTATGAATTGTAAGACAATCTGGGATATATGTCCGTCTATCCATCCGTCTTGGGGATTTCAATATATTTACAGGTGGATCGTAGATGGATAGTTGAACCGGTTGTCGAATACACTGCGCGGAATTACGAATGGTTGTCTGCCATCGGATGAGGAAGGACTTTACGATTACTAAGGAGATCTTTACGTTTACCAGGGCTGCGGAATTAAGGCCTGGTTATGCTCTCGTAAATGTACAGTAAATGTAGAACAATGTGTCAGGTGCTTTATTTTACCTTATGAAACCGGAAAGTGGAATTCATTAAGAACAAAATTTTAAGTTCCGTTTTCGTGTCAGCTGATAAAATATTTGAAGTTTGAACAAATATCAAAACCAAAAATGTGTATTAAAAAAGCTCATGGTTCAACTATGATTACTATTGTTGGTATAACATCATCGTATACGGGAAACAAAGTCAGCGATATGTCGTGAACTCGGAGTCTATTCAGTGATATCAAATATTCCGCCACGCCCTTCAATCTCACTCTCCTCGAACCCAATGCCTTGAGGGCCGCAATCTTTTGCGGCTATCGTTATGACACAGAACTCTGCCTGAAAGAGCGTACACTTGTCCGGCAGTCTCACCGACATACCGATGTTGTGAGTTCCGTGGTATACTCCGATCCGTTCCCTGGCTCCAACTTGGAGCCATCTGTGAAGACTGTCCAAAGACGGGAGTCTAAAAATCTGTAACTTATATTTCCGATCGAAAAGGACCAGCTCTACCATCCCCTATTTTGTTGTACCCCATCTCGAGAGTGATTTTTCTATAATGTCGCTAATCTTCGACAGAAATTTATGTCGTATTAGTAGTATGACGTCGTCCGCATATGAGATCGTTCTCACGACATCCCTGTTAAGATCCAGCAGGATTTCGATTATCACTATTTTCCAGAGAGTCGGAGAGAAAATACCTCCTGAAGCGTTCCCATTATCACTCGCCTTCTGACCACACTATCTTCGAAGTCCAAGTTGATAGTGCTGTCACGTAGCATACAGTCCGTCCACAGGGCGAAAGTCGGTTGGATCCCCGTGCGGCTTAGAGAGGTGACTGCCAACCCATCTCCTCGTTGTTAAATGCCCTCTCAATATTCAGCAAGGTCGCCATCGCGTACTTCTTCAGTTAGAGAGCCGCCACGACTACTCGCATCACTGCGTGGAGGACCGTCTTTTTGAACTGCCCTTAAGATATGCACGACGTCAGACCCTCCCTCACCTTCAAGTCTTTTTTTAATAAAATTGTTTTGTTTGAAAAGTCACATGCTACGCTTTGGAGTAAGCAAAATTTCCTCTTAACATTAACGATGCATTTGTTCCACATTTACGAAAAGCATAACCAGGACTTTAGTGTTGTCAAGTAATATAGACCGCTAGGATATTTGTATATTTAGCGATAGTCAGACAACGCCTACGAAAGCCACGGTAGTGAAGAGGTTATCCTATCCGCCTATGAAGACGAACGCCTGGGTTCGAATCCAGGCGAGAACATCATGCTGGCGATATTTGTGAGGTACTGTACCATTTAATATGGCAGCCATGTAAAACTTCTCTACAAAAAGGTGTCGTACTGTGGCACGCCGTTTGGACTCGGCTATAAAAAGAAGGTCCCTTATCATTGAGCTTAGAATTAAATGGGACAACACTCAGTAACATGTGAGAAGTTAGCCCCTGTTCCTTAATGCTCATACCATCGCGGTATAATAATCGAGGAAGTCGAGTGCGAGGCACTGCAGCCACCGGCACAGTCATGGATTGACGAAACCCTAGTATTACCAACGAAACGGTCGGTAGGACGGCGAAAATCCTATGGGGGCATCCAGATCGAGAGAAGATGAGGCTATTACTGAAAGGAAGTAAGAAAGAGGTCAGTATAGCTATTGGTATCATAACGGACACATAGGACTACGAGCTCATTTATGTAAAATCGGTGCGCCAAGTGACAGCATGCGCAGGGCATGCGGGGAAGATGATGCGACGTTGGAGCATTTCCTTTGCCATTGCCCGGCTTTCGCGCCTAACAGATACCGGCGCTTAGGTGGGGACACAGTACCAGACATGAACCAACTTAGTGGAGTGATGAGGCGGATTAATATGTGCACCCTCTTTTCAACCTAACCTAACCTTAATGCAATGTTCATAGATACAATTTGCAGGTTTGCAGGCAGCGCTTAAGGCTACTATGGTTGCGATGTCGTCAATCTCTGGAGCAACTACACAGGCAACGCAGCGTTACCCTGTGTTGCGTCCCTGGTCATAAGCATGTGACAGGTAACAAGAAGGCCGAGTTGTTTACGAGAGAGGGTGAAGATCTTCCCGCGATCTCTATAACGCATATTCACCCGCCTCTCTCAAATATTTATTTAAAACAAGTTCTGGGTTTATTATAAGGAAACGTGGTTAAGCAGATGGAACAGCAACAGCAGGTTGCTGCAACAGCAGGTGAGCAAACGCAACAATTATGGAATGAACGCTCGAGCCGTAACATAGATGCGCTTTTAGCGCTGGAGAGGATACATCTAGGAACAGTTTTAAGAAATTTAACAGGACACAGTAAACTAAGTACACACATGGCTCATATTGGTATTATAAATGATGATATCTATCTCTGGTGTAATGAAAGTTACGTCGCGGAAGATAGTTGTCATATTCTCAGCCAAAATCTGGCCTTAAGTCATAGTAGGAATAAGTAATTGGGTTCTTTCTCTTTCAGGCGTTTGAAGAGTTAAGAATACTGAATCCCGAAAGACTAAAATCTATTTTCAAAGTGGTACTACAGTGATCAACTGTGAAATAATCAGCAACGGCACCAGTTAATCTACCCCGATCGAAAGGGAAAAGGCTATTGAGGAATCACTCTGAAGACTGTTTATCCAGACTGTTTGTAATCTTTTGTTCTGTCATCAAAGTGGTACGAGAGGGTACATTGGTGAGTTAAGCAGTAATCAGTGGCGTCGTCAGTTAATATACCCATATTGAAGATAGAAAGACTATTCTGGAATCACAATTGGCCACATATGGCTCTGGCCGCTTCTTAGACATCTAATGTATGGTATCATTCTCATTGATGAGTTGTGCAGTAATCACTGGCGTCACAAGTTAAAATACCTAGATTGAAGAAAGAAGGATTATTGAGGAATCACAATGGGCCACATATGGCCCTGGCCGATAGTTAGACATCAAATGTCTTGTATCATCCTCATCCAACCTAACCTAACCTATCTATCCGTCACAATAGCAAACATTTTGCCGTTTCAGAATGGGCAGGGATAACTCTTTGAAATTTTTAATTGTTAGAGGTCCTAAGTGATTCGGGCGCTTCTTGGCAGGTCACTTCGATATTTCGTAAATTTATTCCGGCTGCCAAATCTTGTAACCCACTATCATAGGATGGGGGTATTCATTCCGTTTGTAACACCTCGAAATAAAGATCAGTGACCCCGAAGTGTATATACAATCTTTATCGTCTCGAGATTCAGAGTCGTTCTAGCCATGTTGGTCCGTCCGTCGAAATAACGATAGCAGTCGAAAGCGTAGAGCTAGCTGCTTTAAATTTTGAACAGATACTTACTTTTGATGTAGTTCGTTGGGGATTGCAAATGGGCTATATCGGTTCAGATTTGGATATAACTCCCATATGAACCGATCTCCCGATTTGACTTCTTGAGCCCCTTAGAAACAAAAATTTTTGTCCGATTTGGCTTAAATTTTGCGAATAATGTTCTGTAGTGATTTTCAATAACTGTGCCAAATACGATCCAAATCGGTCTATAACATGACATATCTCCCATATAAACCGATCTCCCGATTTCACTTCTTGAGCCCTTACAAGTCACAATTTTTCTCCAATTTGGCTAAAATTTTGCACATTGTGTTCCATTAAGACTTCCAACAACTATGCTATTGGTTGCCCAAAAAGTAATTGCGGATTTTTTAAAAGAACGTAAATGCATTTTTAATAAAACTTAGAATGAACTTTAATCAAATATATAATTGCCATTTTGTTCGATAACCTTTTGCCATCTTCCTGGCAAATTTAGTATTCCACGCTCATAGAACTTCTGGCTTTTATCTGCACAAAACTGAACCAAGTGCGATTTTATAGCCTCATCATTGCCGAAAGTTTTACCATTTAAGGAGTTCTGCAAAGATCGAAATAAATGGTAGTCTGATGGTGCAAGGTCCGGGCTATATGGTGGATGCATCAAAAGTACTCAGCCAAGCTCACTCAGTTTTTGGCGAGTGACCAAAGATGTGTGCGGTCTAGCGTTGTCCTGGTGGAATATGACACCTTTACGATTGACCAATTCTGGTCGCTTCTCCTTGATGGCTGTATTCAATTTGTCCAATTGTTGATAGTAAACATCCGAATTAATCGTTTGGTTCCTTGGAAGCAGCTCAAAATATACCACACCCTTCCAATCCCACCAAACAGACAGCATAACCTTCTTTTGGTGGATATCAGCCTTTGAAGTGGTTTGAGCTGGTTCACCATGCTTGGACCATGATCGTTTTCGACTAACGTTGTTGTTAACAATCGATTTTTCATCTCCAGTTATTCGTTTTAAAAACGGATCGAATTCATTGCGTTTAAGTTGCATATCACAAGCGTTGATTCGGTTTGTTAAATGAATTTCTTTCAATACATGTGGTACCCAAATATCGAGCTTTTCCACCAGTCCAAGACTTTTTATGTGATAATGAACGGTTGATTTTGGTATATTTAACTTCTCTCCTATCTCACGCTCAGTTACATGACGATTCAATTCGATTAATGCTAAAAATTTGCTTAAAATTTGTCAACGCCGACTATATGAAAAATCCGCAATTACTTTTTGGGCAACCCAAAAAATACGATTTAAATCGGTCTATATAGCTTCTATATAAACCGATCTCCCGATATGACTTCTTGGGCCCCTGGAAACCAAATCAGCCTATAAGCTGATATAGCTCCCATATAAGCCGGTCTCTCGATTATCCTTGTGCGGTTGCTAGAAGCGTTAATTTTTGCCGGTTTGACAGAAGTTTGGTATGTAGAATAAAACTATGCCCTTCAACTAAAGGCACATTTTTAGCAGAATCCATGGTTTCCAAGATTCGGCCCGGCTGAACTTAGCACCCTTATACTTCTCTTTGTCTTAATTGGTTCGTCAAAAAACAATGGTGCTTCACTTTCACTTTGGTGAGGTTTGCATACCGGCGGCCTCATTGGGCCATACTTCTTCATCGACGATACCAATCGTCACGTTACGGTGAAAGGAGAACGCTACTGCACCATGCTCACTGATTATTTTTGGACTGACTTGGAAGATATGGACCTGGACTACAAGTGGTTTCAACAGTACGGTGTCATGAGACCCACAGCACACGTTACAATCGATTTATTGAGGAGTTAGTTTGATGAGCATGTTATCTCAAGAAATGGCCTAGTCAATTGACCGCCTCATTCGTGCGATTTGCCTTTAAACAATTTTCTTAGGGGCTACATCAAGTCATTGGTCTATGCCAACAAGCAGACGACGTTGAACGTTGACGTTAAACTTCTATAATATGGGTAAAGAAGAGTTATAATAAAATAGGATATCAATGGTGTTGAGTATCACGGCCGAAATTAAGGGGTTTCTACTTGTTATACCCTTCTTGATTATTATGACATTTAAAGTCGATCTATCCATGTCCGTGCGTCTTTTAGTCGAAAGCTCGCTAACTTTCGAAGGAGTAGGGGCTTGAAATTTCGCAAAAATACTTCTTATTTGTGTAGGTCTGATGGGATTGTAAATAGGTTGGGATTGTATCGGTCTTTGTTTTGATGGAGCTACCTTATAATCCGATTTCCCGATTAGACTTCTTGAGCTTCAAGAAGGCGCAATTCTTATCCGATTTGTACCTTGGTTCACAAATGAAGTAAATTTTCATGCAGCTTGAACAAATTTTGGAGTTCCGGAGGTGATCAATTTTAAGAGTCTGTTAAGATGCGCCCGAACCACCTGGGTCTTAAGATTGATCTCGATCTCTAATACCTCAGCTCTAGCCGTTCCAAATTTCATAGAGTTATCCCCAGCCGTTCTCAAACGGCATATATTTTATGAGTTTTTTTTTTATTTCATCCCACTGTGCGTTCATCGTAAGCATGACTCCTTTTGAACGAGTCAAGCTATTAATTATATTGATGTAGTTTGGGTCAGATTGTGAATGGGCAAATCAGGCATATGATGGTCTTTTACAAATTCCCGAGTTCGATCTTTTGAACCAACAAAGAGCTGTTGTTACCATATGGGATAAAATCTAACATTTGACTACCTACTATAACTTCTAGTATTTTAACAGGTATCAACATTTTTCAACTTTACAACTTTTCTTTCATTACAGCTCACCTTGAGGCCATGATGCCATAACAAAGTATCTTCTTTTGAAATATTGAAAAAATTCCATTCCCATATAAAATTCCAATTTTACAATTTACAGTCATTATAGCACAAAAACCATCCTCATAATGTCTCATTATTATTTCTGTGAAACAATAAGCCTCGCTTCTTAAAAAAAAATAAAACTTGTTAATGAGGATTATAAAAACCCAAAACCCATATCTAGTTTCATTCCATCCGCTTTTAAGTTCACAAAATTATCTCCTAAAAGTCAATTAAAAATATCCTTTGGTTTATAAAGTTTTTAATTGAGCCCAAGCGAACAAAACAAAAAAAAAAAAATGTCATAAAAAGCGAAAAAGACCAAACAACCACATTTTGTTTTACTCCTTAATGCCAAGAAAACAGAAATCCAAATCCAAATCGAAAAAGAAAAAATAAAAACTACAATAAGATGATTGGTTTTATACAGCTTTTACGCGCTTTTTTGTTGATGAAATTAAGTGAAGTCAGTTGAAAACTTTATTATCATGATACCCAATTGTCGTTGTCGCAGTCATCGTCATCGGCCCACATCACTTGGACCCCAGCACTTTGTTGGTTTGCCATCATCCTTCTCATCATAATCATTTATTGCAGCCGCCATAAAGGCCAGATGAGAATCGAAAAGTAAGAGAAGCATGGGATATTGGATCGTTTTGGCCAACCTTTAACCAACCATGGCTAAATGTAACCTTATACAACCATAAACTCACTATATTACTCCTTTTGGGCTCTTTCCCCCATTTAGCCATCTTCTTCTTTGGGTTTTGCGATAGTCACATCATTATACAGTAGAATATCGAAATGGCCATACAAAAAAACAAAAAAAAACAAAAAAACACGAGGAGTAACGAAATGCCTAAAATAAAACCAGACATTGCGTCTTTGAGTTATTCAAAAGATTGAAGGTTAACCCATTTTGAGACGGGGAAGAAAAACAAATAATTACTAATACGGATATTAAAGAGCCTAACACAGCTCCACTATAAAATTTTCCATGAACATTTCATTAAGGAACAGTGGATACTTCTCTCATATCAATGAATATAGTCCGATTTAAGTTTATGCTCAATGCTAAGAAGCCTCCTTTTTTAGGCCTTGTTCGAACGGCGCACAGTGTTGCCTCTTAAAGTATTCGTTGGACAAAAATAGTTAAAGTTAACAAAGAACTCTAAAACTTTGCACAGAGGAATATATGAGTGTAATAAGAAACAAGTAAGAGCGTGCTAAGTTCGACCGGGCCGAACCTTATATACCCTCCACCATTGATCGCATTTGTCAAGTTTATTTCCCGGTATCTCTTCTTAGGCAAAAAAGGATATAAGAAAAGATTTGCTCTACTATTAGAGCGATATCATGATATGGTTCAGTTTAGACCACAATTAAATTATATGTTGGAGACCTGTGTAAAATGTCAGCCAATTCGAATAAGAATTGCGCCCTTTTGGGGGCTCAAGAAGTCAAATAGAGAGATCGATTTATGTGAGAGCTCTATCGGGCTATAGACCGATTCAGACCATAATAAACACGTATGTTGATGGTTATGAGAGGATCCGTCGTACAAAATTTCAGGCAAATCGGATAATAATTGCGACATCTAGAGGCTCAAGAAGTCAAGATCCCAGATCGGTTTATATGGCAGCTATATAAGGTTATGAACCGATTTGAACCTTGTTTGGCACAAATGTTGAAAGTAAGAATAAAATAAGTCATGCAAAATTTCAGCCAAATCGGATAAGAATTGCGCACTCTAGAGGCTCAAGAAGTCAAGACCCAAGATCGGTTTATATGGCGGCTATATCAGGTTATAAACCGATTTGAACCATACTTAGCACAGTTGTTGGATATCATAACAAAACACGTCGTGCAAAATTTAATTCCAATTGGATAAGAATTGCGCATTCTAGAGGCACAAGAAGTCAAGACCCAAGATCGGTTTATATGGCGGCTATATCAGGTTATGGACCGATTTAAACCATACCTGGCACAGTTGTTGGATATCATAACAAAACACGTCATGCAAAATTTTATTCCAATCGGATAAGAATTGCGCACTCTAGAGGCTCAAGAAGTCAAGACCCAAGATCGGTTTATATGGCAGCTATATCAAAACATGGACCGATATGACCCATTTACAATACCAACCGACCTACACTAATAAGAAGTATTTGTGTAAAATTTCAAGCGGCTAGCTTTACTCCTTCGGAAGTTAGTTAAGAATATATATACTTTATGGGGTCTCAGACGAATATTTTGAGTGGTTACAAACAGAATGGCGAAATTAGTATCCATCCTATGGTGGAGGGTATAAAAAAGGGGAGTATGACCCAAATCGTTCTAAAACCTGATATAGCTCCCATAGAAACCGATCTCCCGACTTAATTTCTTGAGCCCACAGAGGTCACAATCATTACCCGATTTGTCTGAAATGTTGCATGATGACATATGTTGAAAGTCTCAACAACTACCACGAGTATGGTCCAAAACGGTCTATAACCAGATATATGTTGCTCTCGTATAAACCGATCTCCCGATTTAACATCTTGAGCCCCCAGAAGGTGCAAATTTTGCACAATGACTTCTGCTATGACTCTCAAAAACTCTGCCATATATGGTCCATATATGGTATATAACCTGATACGGCTCCCATAAAAGCCAATCTCTTGATTTGAGTTCTTAAATCTAGAAAGCTTTTTTTTAACTTATGACATTATCCCTGAATTGTGTTTTCCGTTTTACTAATTTCCGGTGTTTATGTTTTGTTTTGGGTTGGGTGTAGTCAGGAGACTTTAGTAGAACTTTGCGGTAAGCATTTTTGTAGAATATTTTGCTATGTTACACCGAAAGAAGTTTTGTCCAAGCCAAAGATCGGCCCCTACAGCCACACCCCTGGCTCCGTCCCTGATGACAGGTATATTCAAATATAGACCGATCTGAACCGTAAAAAGCAGGGCTAAACAATGCCAAATTTCATCGAAATCTCATAATAAATGCGCTTGTTATGGCCCAAGATATTAAAATTGAGAGATCGATCTAATTGGAAATTATATCCAAATATTGACCGATCTTGACCATTCTCGTTACGAATGTCGAGAGGTTAACACTGCCTATTGTGCTTCATTTCAGCCTATTATGCTCCATTCCTTCATAAATTCCCTTTTTATGAGCCTGTATGTCAGTTTGATCTGGGCCGTAATGAATAGGAATGTCAAGAGGCCTTATACAACTCATTGCACCAAAGATGAGCGATAATAAATGTGGCTTAAATGGGTCTAAAACCTTAAATCGGCAGATCGGTCTATACGGGGCCTCTATCAAGAGATAGCCCATCTTCAGGGTAAAATTACTCCAGCTCGCAAAAATCGTTTCTTTTTCGAAATTAAAGGTATTTTTCGAAGAATTTGCAATAATTTTACTGAATTAGGCATGGTTTTGGAATGGCTTTCCGCTAACATTAAAATCTGCAAACTTTTTGGGTGGTCGAAAATTCGAAATTTTTCATGAGCTATAGCCTTCTTCCAAAAATGGTGAAAAAACTCAAAGTTCGATTTCCGAAATGATTTGCACACGGTACGATTGCCTATTGCATGCCTAATCCAGAACTGCTTTCAAGCGATCGAAACTCGAACATTTGAAGGAGTTATGACAGTTTCAAGGAGGAATTATAACAGTTTCAGGGTAAAATTAATCCAGCATGCCTATGAACAAAACCAGAATCTGTGTAAAGTTTCAGCTCAATATCTCTATTTTTAAAGATTGTAGCGTGATAGCAACATAGATAGACGGAAGGATGGACAGATGGACGAACGGAGATAGCTAGAATGTCTTCGTTTTTTACCACGTTCATGAATGTATATAATATATAGGGTTGGAAATGAATATTTCGATGTGTTGTAAGCAGAATGACAAAAATTTTAAAACCAACGAAAAGTTAATTACGAACCCCTCCGCGACTCATTTTAGAGAAAGTGTTGTTTACGAGGGTTACCTTTTATATTTCGGGGTTGGACAACCCTTGTGCAATCTGCCAACGTAAAGCTTAACATTTTTCAGGTTATACGTGCTTAGAACGTTTTGACATACGAACGCTATTTGTGTTGCTTACAGTAAATTAAAGATTCAACTCGCCCAAAAAGGTTCAACTCGCTCGTAAAGGATCCAACCAAAAATGGCATAAATCGACCCACCTATCAAAGTGATTTGATTTTTTTTTTTAAATTTTAGTAAAGGGGAAGCGTCTTCTTCTTTCACTTGCCACCTTTATTGTCATGATGAATATAACTTCCATTTTTAAAAAATAGGATGAGGGGAAGCGTATTCTCCCACTTCAGATAAATCAACCTTACATAGCCTATTGCTTCCTTCCAGACCTACAGTAACTCTCCCTAAAATTTTTTTGTCCATATGACTAAATGTAACCTTTGAGCAGAGCGGACTTATTTCATTTGTCTCCTCAAAGAAAAATATCTGTAACTCGGAAGAGGCACTGCACATCACGCGAAAATTCCAAAGCATTTCAGGAGTAGACTTAAAATGGACTTCAAGACTCAACAGCTGCGGGGGCATCATCGGACCATAGTATATTCTCCGCCTCTCCTATAGGTGTGGGTGCCTTGGAACCTGAGGTCGAGAGAAGTGCTGGCGGCGCAGTGTTATGCTCTCCCGAAGAGCATAACACTGCTAAACGCTGAAAAAGAGTTCCTCGTTTTCAAGTATTCTGGGAAGATGCAAGCTCTCCTGCAATGGAAATTCCAGACAGTGTCTTGCGGAGGGAGACAAAGTCGGAACAGGAACGAAGGAACCGCGAACGGCCCCTGAGTCTTTATGACACCTTTCCGACACCACTTTTTACGGATGCTGACTGGGGAGGGATTTGAACCTGTCTGCGGAGCAGACGGTGTTATAATACTTCTAAGAGGTAAGGATCCGAATCAGCTATGCAGAATAACCGAAAGGATCTTTAAGATGGCATACAACGGGGCTAGAACTAGGGGTCGCAATGCTAATCCAGAGAAGACTGAAATCTGTCTGTTAACGAAGAAGACGAAGAAGGTTGGCCAATTTGCACACCACGTTTTCTCAATAGAACGATTTCGATATCTGACAAGGTCAAATACATAGGCGTTCTCTTGGACAGGAAACTGAATTGGAAGTGTTAAATTCATGAGCGCACTGCGAAGACTGACAAATGGTGGGCACTTTGTAGACTCGTATGAAGGAATTCGAGAAGATTTAGAAACTGGCTTGCTTTGGGGTCACAGGGGCACTGAGATCCGCACCGCAGGTAGGTGTATAATCGATGACAGATATGCAGCCCATTGGAGCCTATATTCGGAACTGTGCCAGTCGCTCTTAGACTGAGGGATCTTGCCATGCTGAATGCGGATCTCCGGCTACCTGTAATCGGTAACGACTGGGATAAGGGCATTCAACATTTGGTGCCGACTGGGATGAGGACATTCCGGATTCGTTTTCCTGGGAGGGATGAATAGAGAGCGGATGTTGTGTTTTAGGAGGATGAGACCTCGATCTTCACTTATGATTCCAAGCTGGAATAAGGGATTGGTTTAGGGGTCTATTCCAACTCAGACTGCCGGACGAGTGGTCTGTGCCACTATATTGTAGTAGCCGCTATAGAAATTATGGTAAGGGATTTTTTGACCTCAAAACTCGGAATTTATGCGGATGGTATGGCAGAGCTCAAGGGCTTGGAGTCTAGGGCGGTGAGATCGAGGTGCATGGCGGATTGTTTTGAGTCCCTGGATAGGCTCCGAGTCCACTATGCGACGCTGACATGGGTTCTCGGTCATCAGTCAATTCGAGTGAATGAGAGAACGGATCAATACGCCAGGAGGGGATCGCACACGTGCCATTTGTCGAGCTACTGAACGCAGTTTATGAAATTGCCATTGCGGGTTGGTTGGCGAAATGGAACTCCATATATAGGTGCCTTACCGCTAAGGCGCTCTGGTCTGCCATCAACCGGACGAGGATGAATGGGGTTCGAGAAGTTTCTCTAAGCGCCTTGATAGGGGTCATAACCAGATATTGTGTCATGGATATACCCCATAATGACTTCTGTAGGAGTTACCATGATGAGGATGAGGAGATTTTCGAGCACTTGGTCTGTTCATGTCCGAATCTGCAGGGACGCAGGCTGTCTTTTCTTGGATGGCGGTTTTTTGCGACCTGGGTTATAAGGCAAACGTACCTCTGGGAAGACTACTGAGATTCGTGGATGGGACGGGGCGGGATGGTTTAGACGGGAAGTGCGTTGCGACTCCACGAAGGCACATACATGTTAACGTGAGGCATAGGCGTAAATCCCCTGCTCTAGTTCTACATTTTTCTTGTTTTCTTTATATGTGTGAAATCTCTGGATATCATCAGAGGTCTCGCTCCTTTCTCTCTCACTGGGGTATCACAATGGGCCAAACTGGAATGCGAGTTAACTCACCTACGGTGGGCTAAACATTCAACCAAACCTATATATAGCTGACATATATATGTACCACTTGATTTTTTTACATTTTGTGTCAATGTAGCCATGTTCGTACGTCTGTCTCTCTGTCTGTGGAAAGCACGCTAAAGGCTAGGCGCTTGCAATTTTGCACAAATATTGGGTTGCCCAAAAAGTAATTGCGGATTTTTCATATAGTCGGCGTTGACAAATTTTTTCACAGCTTGTGACTCTGTAATTACATTCTTTCGTCTGAAATTTATCAGCTGTTACTTTTAGCTTGCTTTAGAAAAAAAGTGTAAAAAAAGTATATTTGATTAAAGTTCATTCTAAGTTTTATTAAAAATGCATTTACTTTCTTTTAAAAAATCCGCAATTACTTTTTGGGCAACCCAATACTTCCTATTAGTGTAGGTCTGTTGAGATCATAAATGGGCCATATCGGTCTATATTTTTATATAGCGTCCATATAAACCGATCTACCGATTATACCTCTTGAGCTCCAAGAAAGTGCATTTCTTATCATATTTGGCTGAATTGGCGCTTTGTATGACATTCAACAGATGTGCCAATTATGGTCTGAATGGAATCCAAAACCTCATAAAGCTCCATGTAAAACGATCTCCAAATTAGCTGAAATTTTGCACAGTGCCTATTTCTATGACCTCTAACACACGTGCTTAATATGGTCTGAGTTGGTCCATAACCTGATATAGCTCCCATTTAAACCGATCTCTTGAATTTACTTCTTGAGCCCCTATAGGACGCAATTCTTAGCAGATTTGGTAGAAATTTTGCACAATGGAATCAACAGTGGTTTCCAACATCCAAACCAAATATGGCGCGAATCGGTTCATAACCTAACATAGCTCCAAAAGCATAGCAATTCTTATCCATTATCCTTTGTTAGCCTATAGAGGACTTGACAAAAGCGATCCATGGTGGAGGGTATATAAGATTCGGTTTGGCCGAGCTTGGTACGCTTTCATTCGTCACTTTTAGAGCCTATGCAAGTATGGCTACGAATCGACCTTCTTAACATTTCGCAAATTTTTCGGCTGTCTTAACATGGAAATACAATACTTGGCTACAACAACAACAACAATATATTGCATAATGCTTTCCTCTATGACTCCCATGACATGTGCGGAGTTTGGACGAAATTCTCCATTTCAATTTTAATAAAATTTTAATTTCAACGATTTAGCCTGCAAAGCCAGTGTTGTTATCAAAAAGTCGGCTTTGTCCAACATTAGTTCAGGACTAATTTTTCTTTAACGAAATGGGTTAATTTTCCCAAATCAAATATTGCCAAAATATACAGTCGATATCATCACCATCTTAGTCCCCAACTTCGCATTGATGTATCCTTTACTCCACCAAAAAAAAACCTTTTCCCTATAAGACACACACACACTCACAAATTTAGGAGCCAAAAAAAATGATTCTACTATGGTCATAATGCCAAAGAGCCATTTAAATTCTTAATAAACTTGCTGGGGATTTGATTGTTTTGTTGTTGACTCGGTTTTTTGGATGTGGTCCCTTCAGCAACTCCACCACGTTCCATGGTTTTCGCCAAATAAGACAATACACGATTGAAACACCAAAAGCTGGGAGAGGACTACAAAAAAAAACCGAAAACAGAAAATTGGTTGATACGAGTTTATTATTGCCAACAATCCAAAGGAACTTTAACCAAAAAATCGCAAAATGTTTAAATGGATATGGCGGACAAACAAAAAACAAAAAAAGAAGATAGAAAGAAGAAAATTGGGAATTGTATACCAACGAAATAAATGCCTTCATATGTGTTTCTTGGGTCTTTTTTGGACAGAGGTCTGTCTGACTATGTTTTTTTTTTCAAGGAGATGACCAATGTATGTTAAACATTGATCGTGAATTTGTACGCAGCCATCGCTTGGATACATCATCATCAGCCGAACATCTCATGGTCGCTAGCTTGGCTATCTCATTCCCCTTCTCTGCCAATGAGGTTTGTTTGGTCGATTGCCACTGCTGCAGCTTGAGCAGCATGTTGGAATCAGCCCATCATCTTCATCTTAAAACGATCAGAATGAAAGACAATAAAATATGCGGCAACAGTATCTTTGGGGGGATTTTTGTTTTCGTATTGTCCCAAAAAACAAAAAAATATTTGATAAACATTTCATGGAGCTTGATTTTGTAGTCATTGTTTCCCGTTTTTGTTTGGTTTTCTTTTTTTTTTATTGGTGTTTATTTATTTTTCTTTTGTTGTTTGGGATGATTTCTGGTTGACCACTGATTTTGGATATTTTTTGTTTTGATTACCATTTCAATTCAAATTTTTTTGTTTTGTTTTGAATTTAAAGATTTTGAAGTTTTGGGTTAAAAAAACTATAGAAATGAGGGAAGAAGTAGGTATTGCATTCAAAATGCCGATATATGAGATGTAGGGTGTGCAGCAGTATAAATTAGACAATTAAAACTTAATAAAGTTGTTTGAAACCTTCGAAAAAAGGACTAGGACAGCTAGTGAACACAGCTATCATTTTGCAAGTTGCCATCATCTGAATCACTAACTAACTAAGACCCACTTGGAATGAACCCCAAATTTTTATATAAATGTCGTATTCTACTCTCAAGTAGGTAAGGTTAGGTTGAGTGGGTTGCCCACCAAAGGTAAGTCACTCGGAGGCCAGTTTGGCCCATTGTGATACCCTAGAAAGAAAGGGAGGAGAAAAAAGATGTGAGATCTCTGGCTAGAGGTTATACACGAATAAAAGAAAAACAGGAGGAATGGAGAATCCGAGCGGGGGGCGAAGAAACGCCCTTTCCCATGCAAGCATATATGTGTCTACGTCGAAGCTTACGGCACCCCGCATCGGGATCATCCTGTTCCTCCAACAAATCTCCGGGTCTCCTGAGATATCAGGGATACGTTCGCAATTTCACCCAGATCGCAAAAGAAACAGCATCCCTCAAAGGAATGCCTACATCTCAAGTACCTTTCTTTTGAATCCCACATTTTTCCGATTGGTATACATGTCCGTTTAGGGGTGGGGCGACCCCCGGGATTCGACCCTAAATTTTCATATAAGTTTGGTATTCTACTACCAATTATCTATCATATTTTTTGAGGTTGGGCGGGCCCGCCTCCGCTTGGGGTCAAATTGTTATATCAAGTTCGTACTCTACTTTTAAAAACCTTTCATTTAATACCCATATTGACCCAATCGGTAAACATGTCGGCTTGGGTGGGTTTTGGGATGGGACGTTCCCCAGATTATTTGAACCCCAAGTTTTATACCAATTTCGTGTTTTTTTTTGGGTAACCGTTAGCGTGCGAACCAAATTTCGCTTAAATCGATCCACCCATATCCGAGATTTTGACTTTTTGATAATTGGTGTAAGGGGGAGGTTCCGCTCCCCCTTCGAACATTAAAAAAATGGTTGATCGAACTCTACCATCTGTCAGGAGGTCAAACTCTATCATCTGTGACAATGCCATGGCAGCCGGTTTTACGTACCGGATTGACCCGATGGATTCTTTCATCGTCAAGGGCTGTATATTCGTTCAAGGGGTATATTTTGTCATTCCGTTTGCAACACATCCAAATATCCATTTCCGACCCTATATTCTAAAATCTAAGACAATCTAGTCATGTCCGTCCGTCTGACCGTCTGTCTGTTGAAATCACGCTACAGCCTTTAAAAATAGAGGTATTGAGCTGAAACTTTCCACAGACACTTTTTTGTCCACAAGCAGATTATGTTCGAAGATGTACTATATCGGACTTTATCTGGATATAGCCCCCATATAGACCGATCCGCCGATTTAGGGTCTTAGACCTATAATACATCATTTATTACTCGATTTTGCTGAAATTTGGGACAGTAAGTTGTGTTAGGCCAGCCGACATACTTCTTCAATTTGGCTCAGATCGGTCCAGATTTGGATATAGCTGCCATATAGACCGATCTCTCGATTTAAGGTTTTGGACCCATAAAAGGCGCATTTATTGTAGGATTTCGTCGAAATTTGGGACAGTGAGTTGTGTTAGGCTCCTCAACATTCTTCTTCAAGTTGGCTCAATTCGGTCCAGATTTAGATATAGCTGCTATATATACCGATCTCTCGATTTATGGTCTTTAACGGCGCATTTACTGTCCGATTTCGCCGAAATTTCGGACAGTGAGTTGTGTTAGGCCCTTCAACATTCTTCTTTAATTTGGCTCAGTTCGTTCCAGATTTGGATATAGCTGCCATATAGACCGATCTCTCGATTTAAGGTTTTGGACCCATAAAAGGCGCATTTATTGTAGGATTTCGTCGAAATTTGGGACAGTGAGTTGTGTTAGGCTCTTCAACATTCTTCTCCAAGTTGGCTCAATTCGGTCCAGATTTAGATATAGCTGCCATATATACCGATCTCTCGATTTAAGTTTTACGCCCATAAAAGGCGCATTTATTATCGGAGCTTGCCAAAATTTGGGATAGTGAGTTGTGTAAGGCCCTTCGACATACTTCTTCATTTTGGCCCAGATCGATCTAGATTTGGATATAGCTGTCATATAGACCGATCCGCCGATTTAGGGTCTTAGGCCTATAAAACCCACATTTATTATCCGATTTCGCCGAAATTTGGGACAGTGAGTTGTGTAAAGCCCTTCGACATACTTCTTCATATATAAATCGATCTCTTGATTTATGGTCTTTGGCCCATAAAAGCCACATTTACTGTCGGATTTGGCCGAAATTTGGGACAGTGAGTTGTGTTAGGCTCCTCAACATTCTTCTTCAAGTTGGCTCAATTCGGTCCAGATTTAGATATAGCTGCTATATATACCGATCTCTCGATTTATGGTCTTTGGACCATAAACGGCGCATTTATTGTCCGATTTCGCCAAAATTTGGGACAGTGAGTTGTGTTAGGCCCTTCAACATTCTTCTTCAATTCGGCTCAGTTCGGTGCAAATTTAGATATAGCTGTCATATATACCGATCTCTCGATTTAAAGTCTTGGCCCCATTAAAGGCACATTTATTGTCCGATTTCGCCAAAATTTCGGACAGTGAGTTTTGTTAGGCTCTTTGAACTACTTCGTCAATTTGGCCCAGATCGGTCTAGATTTGGATATAGCTGCCATAGAGACCGATCTCTCGATTTAAAGTCTTGGACCCATAAAAAGCGCATTTATTGTCCGGTTTCGCCGAAATTTGGGACAGTGAGTTGTGTTAGGCCTCTCGTCAATCCTCTTCATTTTGGTTCAGATCGGTTCAAATTAGGATATAGCTGCCATATAGACCGATTTCTCGATTTAAAGTCTTGGCCCATTAAAGGGACATTTATAATCCGATTTCGCTGAAATTTGACACAGTGACCTATGTTAGACTTTTCGACGAAAGGTAGTTTACATATATACCCGAGGTGTTGGGTAACCAAAGTTCGGCCCGGCCGATCTTAACACCTTTTTACTTGTTTGGGCTTAAGGTGGGAACATCCCTTACTCATCTAACGATGGCCGCCGTCTCTTGCCGTATGCCGGTCTTGGTCTCTACCAGCTAAAACCCCACCTTATCTCGGGAATATGTAAACCAGCTCGACACAACTCTCGCATTACTTCGAGGTGGACCCCCTTTTGGCACGTACACCATACGTCTCGGTGTTTCTGCCTCCAGACAACTTCTCCATATAGCAGTTGCTATATCATTGATGTCACGTCAAGGTCTTTTTTCTTTGACCAGAGTATCTCTTCGACAAAACTTGTTACAGCTCTACTCTCTGCTGCACATCTTCGTTGTAAGATTTTCCGCTTTTATTTCACCGATCTGCTCTTCTAGTCGCGGCTGGCTGTCGTGCTATGGGTGACAACGGATGATCGTGTGCTCTGCATCATCCACTACCTCTTCTTCTTAGTAGATGCAGAATGATGAGCTTCATTTTCCTATTCTGTGCAGGTACAGTGAAGGCCACCGTGGTGCAGTGGTTAGAATTTCCGCCATTGACGCCGAATGCCTGAGTTCAAATCCCGGTGTCAACATCTGAAAAATTTTCAGCGGTGCTTATCTCTTTACTAATGCTGGTTACATTTGTAAGGTATATTGCCATGTTAAAACTTCTCTACCATGTGATGTGACTATGCGACTCGCCGTTCGAACTCGGCCTAAAAAAGGAGGCCCCTTATCATTGAGCTTGAACTTCAATTGTACTGCACTCATTGATATGATAGAATTATCCCCTGTTCCTTAATGGAATGTTCATGGGAAATGTATCAGTTTAGTAGTACTTGCGGAAGTATTCATCTCCAGATACTGTGTCCCATAGAAGTTTACGTCGCCTTTCTTTCTACTTATCCCTATCGCATACAGGGAATGAGCTTAAACGTCCATCTGCCTCCTGTGTCATTATTCCATCTTATATGCCAAATGCTTAGCGTGTCTTTTCAAATATCTTCCAATACGGACTCCTATTGGGGGTTCAGTTTGGCGTTGTATATTTTCATCCTCTCTAGAGCCTGTAGGTCTATTGACACCATACCATGATGAGAATTGCGGCTTCAGACACTGTTCGGTATGATCAAGTAACTCTTAGAGCGGACGTTTTATGTAGTGAAAGCAGCGCCTTAGCCCTGCATCTTATCTGCTGGGAATTTACCCGAAATCTTGCTTGTATATGAGGAATACTATTGCTAGCCTCCATCATCAGCTTATACCTGCGTGGTAGAGGTCCTCCGGCGTTTGCCATTAATCGTCCTAATTGAGCAGTTATCTTTGCGGCTTTTGTGACCGCGTACTGCGTCTGGGTTATAAACGTCAATTTGGTATCGAGTCGTATCCCTATGTATTTAACTTGCCTTTTAGTGGGTAAGACGATGCCCTCGACCTTCTATAATCACCTTTGGTCTAACACAATGGACATCGCGAAAAAAAAAATGGAAACAATCTTTCGGGTTTGTGTCTTAAGTCTTTTGTTTTCCCAATGTTTGCTAATTTAACTACTTGAATTCATAAAAGAAGCTTCCTTTTCCGGATTTTGCTTAATTTTGATATAGGGAGGTGTTTTAGACCCCAGGCACTTATATACCATAATTGGGTATATCTGCCGTTTAGACGGACTGTTTGGGCTTAAAAAAGGTTACAAGCCCTATCACATTTTTATAAAATTACTAAAATAAATCTCAGCTTATACTCGTTATAATAAAGGTACCACCATGTCGCCTTTGCCATACTTTCTTCTTCATTTGAGGGGTATTTTTGAGCATTCTTGCATGTTTTCTTTATGGCTAGACATTTGTGTATTAAAAAACTCATAAAATATTATTTTTCAAGACATTTCTTTTCTTCTTTCTTTGAAATTCCTTAACAAGCAATCAGAAAAACCTGATGACTTTCTCTGCTTCACAATAAAATTTTGCTAATGTTGTATTGGGTTGCCCAAAAAGTAATTGCGGGTTGCCCAAAAATATACTTTTTTACACTTTTTTTCTAAAGCAAGCTTAAAGTCACAGCTGATAACTGACAGAAGAAAAAATGCAATTACAGAGTCACAAGCTGTGAACAAATTTGTCAACGCCGACTATATGAAAAATCCGCAATTACTTTTTGGGCAACCCAATATATTTTTTAAGGTTTTATTGAATGAAAACGATTTTATTTTTTCAAAATAGTTCTAATCTTCCCATCACAAAGCTCCAATGCTTAGGTATAATTGATTTGACAGTTTTGGTTATGTTTTGGGGCGGCCATAAAAGTTCCATAAAATGGAGAAACATAATAGTCATGGTTTTTGGACATTGTAAACTCATGTTTCACCTTTGTTTGTGGCACACCGATTGGACATTGTGAAGACAATGCCTCATTTAAATATCGTATATGATAATTTTGGAAATTTCTTTCTCTGTTTACATAAAAACAAATTTGTGTGGCATATAAATGATGGAATTTTGGTTTGAAATGCATACGAATTATTGATAAATCGTGATTGGTATTTGAAATTTTATGTCGCTATTTGAGGATGATTTATGGAGGCAATAGCTAAGCAAAAGAAATGTAACCAATAGGCAAGGTGTAAAAATGGAGATGGAGGAGGATGGCTTTCGTGTCTTTAAGTTGATTTATGTTTATATGGTGGTCGAATTGAATTGGTTAACATTATGGTGGACAATATCCTTTATTCTGTGCATACATTGGTTGTATAAGTTTATGGTGCAATTTAATTAAAGGCGCCAGAGTAAATGTTGTGTTTACAACCACCACAAAGTAGGCAGTTTTCTTCAAAGTTCAACACATTTCATAAAGAAAAATGGCGCCATTTTTGGGGTGAGATGAACCCGAAATGTATATTCAATATCACTAAGGATCCTGTTTTCTAAGTTCTATGTATTGAAGCTATAAAGAATTAGGCGCCAAATAGTTTGAAAAGTAAATGCAAATGTGCCCATGAACATTCCATTTGGGAAAGAGAGGCAAACTTCTCACATATCAATGAGTGCAGTCCGATTCAAGTTTAAGCTCAATGAGAAGGGACCTCCTTTTTATAGACGAGCCGGAACGGTGTGCCGCAGTCCGACAACGCTATGTGGAGAAGTTTTTAGATAGATTGTATTACGTTATCCAAAATCTGGTTAAATTTGCCCAAAAAATATCCCAACTAAGGAACAGTGGGGAGACTTCACTCCTATCAATAAGGCTATCCGATTAAAGTTAAAGGTTATTGACATGATACTTTATGTTTGAAGCCGAGCCCAAACTAGGGCTGTGGAGTAGAATAATGTTGCCTCAACTCCGACTACGGAGTTTTTTATACATGATGCTTTTTTATAACCACCACCATTGGATGCTAACCCTACCCAATGTTGGAGGAAAGCGAGTATAATGGGGCGTCATTTTAGCTGTAACTTCCCCTAAATATTGACTTGCTGCTTATAAGGCATATATATTTTTCATCGTTTCAGTGATTGATCTAGCCATGTTTGGCCATCTGGCTTTCGAAATTATGATAGCGTCCAAACGAAGGTCCGTCCGTCTGTCGGATGTAGGTTAGGTTAAGTAAGAGTGGCATTCCTTTACAGACTCACTTAGACAATTTTAAGTCCATTGTGATACCACAGTGGCGACAGACCAAGGCTTCTGGCGGGAATCGAACCCACGACCCCTGCACTGGTAATCTAAGCACGCTACAAACTCGGCTAACGGGGAGCCCGTTAGTAATCACGCAAAACTTAAAAAAATGTACATTAATCCTCGTATTTTATTATAATTCCACTACCATATCCATAGTTATATCTAAATAGGGGCTGGTCGGGCTTAAATTTTATTCCGGTCCCAAGAACTCTTATATTGGTTTGCCCAAAAAGTAATTGCGGATTTTTCATATAGTCGGCGTTGACAAATTTTTTCACAGCTTGTGACTCTGTAATTGCATTCTTTCTTCTGTCAGTTATCAGCTGTTACTTTTAGCTTGCTTTAGAAAAAAAGTGTAAAAAAAGTACATTTGATTAAAGTTCATTCTAAGTTTTATTAAAAATGCATTTACTTTCTTTTAAAAAATCCGCAATTACTTTTTGGGCAAGTAACAGTTTCAGACAAATCAGCAATAAATCAACAATTAAGATCGCAATCGGTCTATATGGCAGCTATATCTTTATAGTCTGATCGGCATCATATTTGCATCGGATTTCGGGAGGCTAAAAACAACCCACTAATATAGATTCCAGCGATATCGGTTAATATATAAATCTTTTATTGGCTTCAGTCTATTTATCGGCAGATCGGTCTATATGGCAGCTATATATAAATATAGTCCGATCTGAATCATATTTGGATCGGATGTTGGGAGGCTAACAAAAACTCACTGTTTAAATTTCAGGGTTACAGACCCCTTAATCGGCAGATCGGTCTGTATTACAGCTATGTCTAAATATAGGCCGATCTGGACCATAATTGGGTTGGATGTCAAGAGCCTTATAGTAACCCACTGTTTCAAATTTCATCGAAATGGGGTAATAACTAAAACTTTAATGGGTTTCAGACCCTAAACCGTGAGATCACTCTAGATATCAGCTATATCGAAATATAGAGCAATGGGAAAGCGGATGTCGGAGGGTCTAGCACATCTCAATGTGGCAAATTTCAGCGAAATCGGGTTAACTACCCGCTGATTTTATGGACCAAAAAACTAAAATCGGGAGATCGTTATATATGCAAGTTATGTCCAAATATGAACCGATCGGAACCATATAACCCACGAATGACGAGAAGCCTAACATAGCGCACTTTGTCAAGTTTCGGAGAAATCGGATAATAAATTCGTTTTTAATGGGCCAAGACTTTAAATCGGGAGATCAGTCTATATGGCAGTTATATCCAAATATAGCCTGATCGCGACCATACTCGGTACAAAGGTCAATGGACCTAACGCCACACATTGTGGCAAATTTCAGTTAAATCCGATAGTAAATGTGGCTTAAATGGGCCTAATACCTTAAATCGGCAGATCAGTATATATGGGGGCTAGAGGTATGCACGTGGGTCGTGAGTTGTCGTGTCAGGAGTGAGTCACGTGATTCGTGAGTGAGATCCAAATTCAATAACGTGGTCGTGTGTGACCGTGATTGCATTAAAATTCTTCGTGCGTGATTAAAATCATGCTCACGACACCAATAACGACTCACGAAAAAATCACGAATAACGAGACACACACACACCACACGAAACACTCACGACTCATGGAACGCTTACGACCCACAAGAAAATCACTACTAAAATGTAAAACAAGTAAAAGCGTGCCCGGCCGAACGGGACGAATCATATATACCCTCCACCATGGATCGCATTTGTCGAGTTCTTTTTCCGCCATCTCTTCTTAGGCAAAACAGGATATAAGAAAAGATTTGCTCTGCTATTAGAGAGCGATATCAAGATATAATGCGGTTTGGACCACAATTAAATTATATGTTGGAGACCGGTGTAAAATGTCAGCCAATTCGAATAAGAATTGCTCCCTTTGGGGGCTCAAGAAGTAAAATAGAGAGATCGATTTATATGGGAGCTGTATCAGGCTATAGACCGCTTCAGACCATAATAAACACGCATGTTGATGATCATGAGAGAATCCGTCATACAAAATTTCAGGCAAATCGGATAATAATTGCGACCTCTACAGGCTCAAGAAATCAAGATCCCAGATCGGTTTATATGGCAGCTATATCAGGTTAAGGACCAATTTGAACCATACTTGGCACAGTTGTTGGATATCATAACAAAACACGTCGTACGAAATTTCATTCCAATCGGATAAGAATTGCGCACTCTAGAGGCTCAAGAAGTCAAGACCCAAGATCGGTTTATATGGCAGCTATATCAGGTTATGAACCGATTTGGACCATACTTGGCACAGTTGTTGGACATCATAACAAAACACGTCGTGCCAAAATTCATTCAAATCGGATAAGAATTGCGCCGATTGGCCGATTTGAACCACTCATTGCGAAGTTGTTGGAAGTGATACCAAAACACCACGCGCAAAATTTAAAGAAGTCAAGACCCAAGATCGATTTATATGACAGTTATATCAAAACATGGACCGATGTGGCCCATTTACAATACCAACCGACCAACATTAATAAGAAGTATTTGTCCAAAATTTCAAGCAGCTAGCTTTCCTCCTTCGGAAGTTAGCGTGCTTTCGACAGACAGACGGACGGACATGGCTAGATCGACATAAAATGTCACCATGATCAAGAATATATATACTTTATGGGGTCTCAGGCGAATATTTCGAGTAGTTACAAACGGAATGACGAAATTAGTATAAAAATAACGAAACACAAAATTTTTCGCATGCTCTTAAATCATACAGATGCATAAAATAGAAAAGAGCAAATCAAATCAGCGTTTATGCAGGGAAAATACATGTTCATACCTTCCACCCCAATGGGATCTATATTACGATGTAGTACGTATAGCCCATCTTCCAACTTCACCTGCCAACGAACAAAAAATTAATCTGTGCAAAGTTTCAGCTAATTATCTTCATTTTTAAAAACTGTAGCGTGATTTCAATAGACGGACGGAACAATGAATGGGCGGACAGACGGACGGACATAGCTAGTTCTACTCAACATCGTGGTGATCAGCTATATATATATATTTTTAGGGCCCCAGATCAATACAAATAAAAATTCCCTTATAACAATGACTTCAGTCCTATTCATAATAGAGGTGATAACTAATGATAAAAATGGTGATTTGATGTTCTTACCTTGAACCAGTGATCCTAGATTGTCTTGCGAGCATATGCACCACAGTTGTCTGGACTACTAGCTGAAACAAAAATATTTATTATTATTTTAATAATATTTATTATTATAATTTCGATAAATATTCTCATGAAAATGAAATGATAATATAATCAAAACTTAGTTATGACGCAGACGGATAGATTTTTTTCCAAAATAAAGTCTTTACCAAATTTTGTATGACAAATAGTTTTTAAAGTCATATTTTTAAAGTCATATTTTCTAACACTAATCGTGGAACAACAAATGTGAAAAACTTGATCACTAGAACACATGAAGATAGTATGCCGATCATCATGTATTCTAGTGATCAAGTTTTAGGTCACATTTGTTGTGCTATGATTAGTGTTAGAAAATTTAATCAAAATTTGACTTTAAAAACTATTTGCCATACAAAATTGTGTTGAATATTCATTATGTTTATGTCCTACTAGCTGCCCCGGT
Source organism: Stomoxys calcitrans (assembly GCF_963082655.1). Classification (NCBI taxonomy): domain Eukaryota; kingdom Metazoa; phylum Arthropoda; class Insecta; order Diptera; family Muscidae; genus Stomoxys; species Stomoxys calcitrans. Next base: position 125,085,103 of record NC_081556.1, read on the forward strand.
GGAACTTGTTATACCCTAAATTGCCTTTAAAAACTTCTTTAAATATTATGAAGCCAATGCGCATGGCCAAGAGTTTTTTCGGACCTCTATGACTTTAGTTGTTTAAACCCCCCACCATAGGATAGGGCTATATTCATTTAATTATTCCGTTTGCAACACATCGCAATATCAATTTCCGACCCTAAAAAGTGTAAGTGTGGGCTGACATTTTGTAGGAGGAGTTTTTTTTTATGGCTTTCGATATCTGTACTAGGTATGGTTAAAATCGGTTTATAACCTGATATAGCCCCCATATAAACCGACATCTGGATTATACTTCGTGAGCCTTTAGAGGAAGCTATTATTATACGATTTGGCTGAAATTTTGCAAAAGCTTCTCTTATGATCTCCATCATACCTGACAAGTATGACATGGGTTTATAACCTGATATAGATCCTACGCTCAATCAAATTTGTTATCCTAAACAGCAAAAATGTTTGCTCAAACAGCAGTTTTTGTCTGCTGCAAATGGGAAAGCAGACATTACTGCTGTTTCAGCAAACATAGGGCTGCTGTATTAGCAAACATTTCGGTGAGCTAAATCAGCAGACAAAATCTGCTGTTCTTAGAACAAAAATCTGCTGACAAAAAAATGTTAGGCTATTTTTCATGTTTGCCTGTTACTTGTTTTGATTACTTAAGGCATTTCCGTAGAAAATTATTTTTACATTTTTTTGGAAGAGATGGTTTGAAGTTGTCGAATATTACTGTAAAGAAGCAACCTGACCCATCTATACATTTCGAAATGTGGCTGAAGTCGCACGAATTTTTTATTATTGCTCTACTAATATTTGCATGATTGGCATGGCCTTTTGTTTCTAGATTTAAAGAAAAAAGATTTTGGATTGTATTCATGATGATTATAAACTTCCACTGCGACACACATTTAGATTTGTAGTTTATTTTTTCTTCTAATATATCCTTCAAAGCTAAGCAGCAGTAATTGTCGGCAAATAACAGAGTTTTCAGCAGTGTGCCTGCTGCTCAGGGCACTGCTGCTACAATAGCAGAAAATCTGTTACAATAGCTACAAAATTAACAAAAGGGTGATTTTTTTGAGGTTAGGATTTTCATGCATTAGTATTTGACAGATCACGTGGGATTTCAGACATGGTGTCAAAGAGAAAGATGCTCAGTATGCTTTGACATTTCATCATGAATAGACTTACTAACGAGCAACGCTTGCAAATCATTTTCAGTGAATCATTTTCAGTGAAATCATTTTCAGTGAATCGACAAATTTTGTTCAGCGATGAGGCTCATTTCTGGTTGAATGGCTACGTAAATAAGCAAAATCGCCGCATTTGGAGTGAAGAGCAACCAGAAGCCGTTCAAGAACTGCCCATGCATCCCGAAAAATGCACTGTTTGGTGTGGTTTGTACGCTGGTGGAATCATTGGACCGTATTTTTTCAAAGATGCTGTTGGACGCAACGTTACGGTGAATGAACACATTTCGAACCGAACACTGATTTTGGTAATAAAATTCAATGATTTGCAAGCGTTGCTCGTTAGTAAGTCTATTCATGATGAAATGTCAAAGCATACTGAGCATCTTTCTCTTTGACACAATGTCTGAAATCCCACGTGATCTGTCAAATACTAATGCATGAAAATCCTAACCTCAAAAAAATCACCCTTTACTAATATTCAGCAGACAGTATTTGCTGTTTTCAGCAAACATTTTTCAATGAGTGTATATCAACCAATCTCCGGATTGTAAATCTTGAGCTTCTAGAAGGTGCAGTTACTGTCAGATTTGAATGAAATTTTGAAAAACAACTTCTCTTATCACCTTCAACGTGCCAATATTTTCGAAGTCAGTTTATAACCCGATATAGCTCCCATATAAACCCATCTCTGGATTATACTTCTTGAGCCTCTAGAGAGCGCAATTTGTATCCTATTTGGCTGAAATTTTGTACTTTTATGTTTTCTATGACATTCTACAGATACACCAAATATGGTCAGAATATGCAAAAACCCAGATTTAGCTGCAATACAAACCTATACCCGATTATACTTCTTGAGCCGCTAGGGGCACATTTTTTTTGGTTAAAATTTTGCAGTGATTCAACATGTGCGCCAAGTATGGCTTGCATCTATGCTATAGGACGAATGGTATGCAGAAGGGCCGAAAGGATCTTACATACGGCATATGACTGGGATAAACCCAAAGGTCTCAATATTAAAACCCAGATAAGACTGAAATATGACCGTCCACGAGAAAAACGCGCCACGTTTCCTCAATAAAACGATTTCGATATCTGACAAGGTCAAATACTTTGGAGTGATCTTGGATAGGAAACTAAATTGGAAGTGTCACATTCAGGGGCGTACTGAGAAACCTTACAGATGTGGGGCAGTATGTAGAAGGGTCGTAGGCTAGAAATAGGGCCTGAATCCGAGGAAAGCCCACTGGCTCTACAGAAGCGTGTCTAGACCAATTCTTACTAAAGCCTCAGTAGTTTGGTGGACTGCTGTGGAGAAAAAGTGCAACATAAGGACCATACAAAAGGTTCAGAGAACATGTTGTTTTGGCATAGGCGGCTATTCTGGATATCCGACCCATTGACATACAGTTTAAATGTGATGGAGGCACTGCGGCTATGAGACCTTAAGCGATGGGAGAATGGAATGAGGATGGGAGCAGCTCATACCATCGCGGTATAATCGAGGCGACGATAGGAAACCTGGAAGGAAGGGAACAGGTTTCCGAGAAAGTGAGAGTGTTTAGGGCATGCGGGGAAGATGATGAGACGGTGGAGCTTTTCCATTGTAATTGCCCGGCTTTCGCATCTTACAGATACCGGCATTTAGGTGGAGACACAATACCAGACGAAAACCAACATAGGGTCGTGGCATGAAAAGTGGTAGAAAAGTTGTATGACCAACAGCTTCTCGTATGATCTCAAAAATTGGTCTGAATAGGTCTTTAATTTCATATAGCTCCCATATTAACCGATCTCCCGATTTTACCTCTTGAGCTCCTAGAGAGCACAATGTTCATTCGATTTGGTTAAAATTTGGCACAATGGCATCTACTATGTTGTTAAGCATTCAATCCAAGTATGGTCCGAATCAGAGAACAGATTGCTACCATACGCTATTATTGCTTTTTTATGAATTTTTTTATATTGACGTTACACCACAAACAACAAAATGTAACCTGACATACTAAAATTATGAGATAATTCGCACTATTCGCTCAGTATTCGTTGACATTATGGTGTGGTGCGAAACATGAAGTCAGCACAGTCCAAAATCAAAAGTGAACCGATCGGGGCAATATGGAACTCAAAAGAAAGGTATTTGAGAGTAGCCGGCCCCCTAGTTATCCACGGACACCCATAACAGGACATTCTTACCGAACATGGCAATATGGCGGTGAGGTAGGCTCCCATACTCTTGGCACCAGAATTGGATACTAAAACCGTGTTTATTTGCCAAATACCTTTCTTTTGAGCCCCATAATGTCAAGATCGATATATATGTTCGGCTAGTGGGGTGTGTTGGGGGTGAAGCGGCCATCCAGACACTTGATCCCGAAAATAGATATCAGTTTCGTGCTCTGCTTTCATTTGAGTGCCATATTGTGTATCCGGCCTGTATGCCTGTTTTTAAGAGGTTTTTTTTCTCACCAATAACTTTCATTTGAGTCCCATATTGCCATTATTGGTCAATATGAGTGTTTAAAGGGGGGTTTAGTATGGAGACGGCTCCTTATATACTTGGACACAAATTTTAACATCAAATTCGTACTCTACTCGAATACCTTTCATTTGAGTTCCATATTGTTCCGATGGGCTCACTTCTATTTTTGAGTGTTGCTATTGGAGTAAGGGGGAGGGTTCGCCCCATTTCCGAAATCAAACAAATATATGGCCTTTTGCTCCTTTCAGATCAACCTACACAATTTGTGAAAATTTTAAGAAAATAGTCTTGAATTTATACTGAACACACAAGTTTACAAACTTGCGCCTGAATCCCTTTTATTTAAATCTCACATTAGCCTATATGCTTGTCTGGGGTTCTTTTGGGTGCAGGGGGACTCCCCAGACACATGGGTCCAAAATTCTTTTGGCATTGGCATTCAAACCGTTCTCTGGTTTGAATCGGGAAATAGCTCCAATGTATAGCAATTCTTCTCCATTATCCTTTGTTTGCCTACAAAGAGATATCGGGCAAAGAGTTTGACAAATGCGATCCATGGTGTAGGGTATATAAAAGTCGGCCCGGCCAAACTTAGCATGCGTTGACTTTTTTCTATTTGCCATAGGTGTTATAAACACAATGACAAGAACCTAAGGTTAAGAGTATAAAAATTTCTTCTTTAACAGAAGTAATGGACTTTAGGCTAAAGAATTTCGACACAGAGCGACATGTCGTACAACAATGCCTCCGCAACACTGGAATAATCAAAAATTTCGATAGTAATAACAAAACCACTGTTGAAAAATATCTCGAAAAGGAGAGTTCAGCAATATAAGTGGTCATTAGATTGTCTCATGTGAGAGGTATATCCCTGAATTATTATGGCAGATCGGTGAATGAAAACATGTAATTATGTGAAAGTTATTTGCATGAGAGGTCTTCATGTGGTAACCCTTTTCATTTAGTTTTTCAAAATACCACTCCTCCTTATCAAATTGTTCTCAAAGTGATGTCGTTGTAAATATTTAAAGTCTAAAAACAAAATCCTTTGAAATATTCAACAATCTAATCAACACAATTGCCAAATTATACAAATCCTTACAAGCATTACAAATCGCTTAGTCTACTGCGACTACACACCAACGAAGAAAATCGAAAAAAAAATTCTCACAATTCGGCACGTTGCAGATGACGATAATTCACAACCACCACCATTTTCATAATTCCAACAAAAGGCGTAACAAAAAAATTTTCATTTCAATTTTCATAATCCCTTGGCATTGAAAAGGATAACAACCATACCAAAAGCAAAAAGCACCGAAGGCATTGTCACAGACATAATATTTTGATTATGTTCTGATTATGTCATTCACTTCGACAAGCCGCCAAACGACAGGAGTAGTAGTAGCAGCAGCATCAACTTCAGCATCCATGCCATGTGCAGGAAGCTTAAGAGAGCGCAACAAACCACCAAATATCCTTCTCCCATCCTTGTATAGTACACAAACACAAAACACACCCCTTTGTCATAATGCTTAAGAGATTAAATGAACATCATCATCGTTAGTGTTACGTCTAGGCAACCAGTTTCAATAAAATTTATGTTTACGGAAATATGCGGTACGCGCTATCCTTTTGCCATTGTTCCCAGAAGAGACATCAATTTTTTTTTTTCGTTGTATTTGGATAATTTCAATGTGAGTTTATTAGCGTGCCCAACTTTAATCTCCATGGATTTGTTAATAAACACAATCGAAAGGATATGGCGGCGAATTGCATGACTTTGTGTGGCAGTAAAATGCCATTCAGGGTGGGCTGCAGCCAAAGAGATAGCATCCTTTTGTCTTCTTTTTTGTTTTGTTTTAGGAAATTTGATTTATGATTTGGTATGAGTTGGAGTATTGTCCTTGGAGGCTGTTCTGTTATGTGCTCGCATTAAGGGGTTGATTGTAATGGGCGGAAGTCGATTGGTGATTTGTTGCGAAATTTCAAATGCATTGTCTCTTTGTGTCAATGTGGGTAATAATGACAGTGAGGCTTATTGCAGTAATTTGTTCATGTTTGTTGTGTAAACACAGAGATGTACTTTTCGCTGATTTCTGTAGCGAAATTTTTTCGATAAGGCATTTGATAATGAAATGGCTTTGGTTCACATCGAGATTATTTTACATGGGATAGCTAGAAGCTTAGTTTATTATCAACAATATATGCTCGTAGGCCAATATTTCGGAATTACGAGATCAATATACAGATATCACATACACTCATAGAAAAAAGTCTGTTGATAATAGCCCATGGTCTGGTGACTATCACAGTAGTAGTTCTGCTGTTATACCAAAAGGTTTGCAATTTGAAAACAAACAGGCTGTTTGGCTCAAGAGCGCAAAAATTTTTTAAATTGAGCTGAAAACAATGTACTTTTTAAAATATTGGGGGGAGGGGGGCTAAAACTTTCTGAGGAGTGCTAAGCTCAGGTGAACATTTAGGATTCTAAGCGCTGAAGACGTCATATTCGCGGATTGGTTTATATGGGGGCTATATCAGTTTATAGGCCGATTCGGATCATACTTGGCATGGGTGTTGGAAGACATAACTCAAGTCCTTGTTTCACATTTCAGCTAAATCGGATGAAAATTTAGACTTCTAAGGGCTGAAGAAGTCAAAGTCGAGGATCGATTTATATGGGGGCTATATCTATTTAGAAGCCGATTTGGATCGTACATAGCACGGTTGTTGAAAGTCACAACTCAAGTCTTTCTTTCAAATTTTAACCAAATCGAATGAAAATTGAGGGTTCTAATGGCTCAAGAAGTCAAAACCCGGTTGGGGGCTATATCCAATCTGAATGAATATGGCTCAACGACCTACATCAATCCCGGCGCGGGATATCGGTGGGCACCACACAAGCTGGAATATTGTGGTCTGATCTGTGTGGTTTTCATTGCTGTTGCGAGAAGCTTAGCTGCGAGCTACCAAGAGCGTCCCCAGGTTGCGGATAGTGGAATGGTCCATACGGAGTAGCTGCAACAGCAGTCGCAGACAATCAGCGGTATGGAGCGGAGAGTCTCGGTGAGAGGTCGGGCGGCACCAGCTCTTCCACAAATACTGAGTGCCTATGATACTCGATATGACAAGGCGAATTATTGGTGCCTTTAAATAACCAATGGCCATTCTGTTCCAGCGGCGATCGGTCCTTTGGACCAGAACAAGCTTGATCACCTAAAGGAGATTGACAAGGAACGCCACCTCCACACGAACATGTGACTACAACAACAACCTACATCAATACGCGTTCGACGGTTATCGTCATTTCGTCATTTCGACAGACGAACGGACATGGACATAGACTTAGAATGTCGAGACGATCCAAAGTATTTATACTTTATGGGGTAGCAGAAAAATATTTTGAGGAGTTACAAACGGAATGACCAGGTTGGTATAACCCCATCCTATGTTGGTGGGTATAAAAACGAAGTAGAATAAAAACGGGTTCCCCCTATCTTGACGGCCCCGCAAACGTTATAAGGACCATGATTTCCGTATCTGCATCTGGAATGTCCGCACTCTGTACAGAGAGGGTGCTGAATACACATTGGCGTATGTATTGAAAAAGTACAAGGCGGACATTATCGCCATACAGGAACTGCGATGGCTCGGGACAACACAACAACACCGAGAGTTAACCCCCTATATTATAATTGCCATGAAACGAGGCATGAATATGCATATTTGTGGTTAGTCTAAGACTGAAAAACCTTGTCTTCAGGTTTATTCCGTTGGCTGAGAGGCTAGCCTCAATCAGCATAATTGCCAAATTCTTCAACATCAGACTTATTTGGGCCCATGCCTCGACGGAAGACAAGGACTAACAGACCAAGGATATTTTCTTAGACCGCCTACAAAAAGAGTACGACAACTTCCCCGCCCATTGTATTAAAATAGATCTGGGAGATTTTTATGCGAAAATAGGGAAGGAAAATATATTTTGAACAGCAGTTGAAAAATTTAGCATACACGACGAAACTTCTGCTAATAAATCGCAAAAACAAACAGCATGGTAGTAAGCAGCACCCAATACCAGCATCGAAGGATTCTCACGGCCACATGGCTGTCACCCGATCAGAACACAAGTAACCAATTAGATCATGTTGTGATGATTGGAAAGCGTTCAACCAAATGTACCATCGATCCGAGGAGCAAACATCGATACGCATCAGCATACTCCAGTCGGCTGATCCAATTGCTTGAAAAAAGCACTCCCCGTATAGCACCCCAATGGCAAACCATTGCGGTTGGAAAGCGTTCATACAAATGTACCATTGATCCGAGGAGCAAACATCGATGCGCGTCAGCATACTCCAGTCGGCTGATCCAATTGCTTAAAAAAAGCACTCCCCGTATAGCACCCCAATGGCAAACCATTGCCCACTCCATGGAAAGAGCACCAACATCCGTACATGGGTACCAAAACCCTCTCCCAAGGAACCCATGGTGCGACCAGGAGTGTCAAAAAGCACCTGAAGCCAAGAGTGAGGCATACAGAATAACTTTACAGTCGGTAGCAACGGGCCAGGCGAAGAAGAGTTATCAGGAGAAAAAGAAGAAGGAGAAGCGTCGCTTACGCAAAAAGAAGGAAATGAAAAGACATGAGTGTGTGCGAATCCAGATGTTCAGGAGGCAGAATGAAGTCCGAAAATTCTACTTAAGAATTATACATCAAACCAACAGCTTTGATGTAGGTACATCTTCCTGCAGAGACAAAGAAGGAAATCTGTACATAAAGAAAGAAAAATTTTCCTAGCTACTTTTATTCGATGATGGTGGCGATAAGTATACCACAGAACCAATCCCTGATGATGGAATAGAATTTGTACCATGTAGTCAGAACAAGGTCCATGTAGCTGTGACCCGACAGAATAACAAAAAGACAGCAGGAGCCGAGAAGGACAAATCAACAGCTACCATCTCTTTATTGACTACAAAGCCGCTTCTAATACGCTCAAAGGTATTTCAAGCAATGTGTGACTTTGGTATCCCTGCAAAATTAATAAGACTTTGCAATCTGACAGGATAGTCAGCAATTTTATCTACCTCGGCGCCGCCGTAACCGAAACGAATAACACCAGTTTTGAAACAAAAGAGCAGAATTATACTGGTAAACAGATGCTCCTTTGGATTAAGTAGGCAGTTTAGAAACAAGGCCACCTCTCGACAGACGAAGACTACACTTTAAAAGACACAGATACAACCCGTGTTGCTACATGCTTCCGAGGCATGGGTACTTGTGAAAGCAGACGACGTAGTGCTTGGAGTGTTTGAGAGAATTATACTTCGTACAATATATGGACCAGTTTGCGTTAATGGAGAATATAGGGGTCGTATGAACCACGAGCTATATGAGCTGTATGACGACGATAGCACAGGTACACGTATCACAATACAACGCACAGTGGAATAGGACCGAAAAACATTACTAAAAAATATGCCGTATGAGAACAGGTAGAGACATCTCATTAAAAATTGTAAGCAAAATGAATAGAGATTTCCTAGTAATATCTTAGACTTTTGAATTTGGCAGACAAAAGCGTGATTAAATAAATAAAAAGTCATTAAGTTCGGCCGGGCCAAACTTTGGATACCTACCACCTGGGGTATATATGTTAACCCCCTTTCGCAACAATCCGGTGAATATTCGATAACTTAAGCACCCAAATTTGGACATGGAGTGGTCTAATAAATATAAAATACTGTTTAGTTTTGTATAACAAAATTTGGTCTTTTTGGCAGCTATATCCAATTATAAACCGATCTGAACCATATAAGATACGGATATCGAAAAGCCTAACATAAGTCGCTGCGTCAAATTTCAATGAAATCGGATAATAAGAGCCTTAATTGGAAGATCGGTCTGTATGAAGACTATATCTATATAGTCTGATCTGACTCATATGTAGGTCGGATGTCGGGAGGCTTAAACCAACTCTCTATTTCAATTTTCGACGAAATCGGGTAATAAATAAAGCTTTTATGAGCTTTAGACCCCTTATCGGCAGGTCGGTCTATATGGCAGCTATATCTAAATATAGTCCGATCAGAACCATATTAAGGTCAAATATTGGAAGGTCTTAACCTACTAACGGTATAACATTTCAGCGAAATCGAGCTTTTATGGGCTTCAGACCCCTTATCGGCAGATCGGTCTATATGGCAGCTATATTCAAATACAGTCTGAGCTTTACCATATTTAAGTCAGATGGCGAGTGGCCTAAGACTACTCAGTGTTTCAAATTTCAGCGAAATCGGATAAAGTTTTTATAGGCTTCAGACCTCTTAACGGTAGATCGGTCTATATGGCAGCTATATCTAAACATTGTTCGAACTGAAACATATTTAGGCGGATGTCGGGAGGCTCAAAACCACTCGCTGTTTCGAATTTCAGCGAAATCGGGTAGTAAATAAAGTTTTTATGTGCTTCTGACCCTTTATCGGCAGATTGGTCTATATGGCAGCTATATCTAAATGTAGTCCGATCTGAACTATATTTGGGTCAGATGTCGGGAAGCCTTAAACTACTCACTGTTTCAAATATCAGCGAAATCTGATACATAATAAAGCATTTGTGGGCATTAGACCCATTATCTGCAGATCGGTCCACATATAGGCGCTATAACCAAATATGGTCCAATTTGACCCGTTCAAGAACTTAACTAGTGTGCATCAAGAAGACGTATATGTGGCAAATTTCAGCTCAATATCTCAATTTTTGAAGGCTGCCTTAGAGTCATTACAACAGACGGACGGGCAGACACAAGGACATCGTTAAAACGTCTTAGAATTTTGCGACGATCCGAAATATATAGAATTTTTTGGGTTGAAAATTGATATTGCGATGTGTTGCAAACTGAATGACTAAATGAATATACCCCCTATTGTACGATGGTGGGTATAAAATCTAAAAATAATTTCAGCCCAAATTTTTAACAAAAATTCCCAAAATACCCAAGCAGATGGGGTCAAAATCGATTTTTTTTAGTAAATTTTCAGTGGCCCTCAGCGGACTTTTTTGTAGAGTTTTGGAGCACTGTTCAACAAAAATCAGACCACAAACGAAGATTTGGCAGCCCCAACATATTTTCGAAATACAGAGGTGACCAACTTAAGAAACCTGCTAAAAGGCTCCCGAACAACCTAGGGCCTTGAAATTTTGCCCACGATGTCGCTAGCACCTTTAACCATTCCCAATTTCAAAGAGATTTCTCTAACCGTTCTCACACAGAAAATTTTTCTTCCACTCTGCAACGGTTGAGTTGGCTATGTCATGTTGCTAAAATGAAGAAAGAAGCTTCCGCTATGAAGTTTATTGTAAGTTAAACACTTTGGTATACGCCAAAGGGGATGACAAAGCTCCAATAGAGCGTTAAAGTGCAGAAATACATCTTGAAACTAGGTGCCACAAATTGGAGACTCTTGGAAATCTATTCCAAGTTCGACTTATATGACAAATGTGCTGTCATAGTCATTTATAGTAAACTAGCTGACCCGGGCCCGCTCCGCTGCGCCTTCTTTCACTGTATATGAAGCAAAAGTTTCCTTGGAAGATTTATTTTTGAAGATCGTTTAGTGAAATACCATGTTAACTTGACTAACAGTTTAACAATATAAGTGCCTTTATCTGAACCCCATAAGATCTTTATTGGTCTACGAATTTAAGTTTGGATGTAAGGTGTACTCCATTCAGCCCGATATTCTCATGATGTCTGATTTAGTGGTATTTTCGGGGGAGAGGTGGTCCCCCAGATACATGACCCTGAAAAAATATCAGCATCGTGGTCTTCTCTCAAATATCATTTACTAAAACCCCATATTGTCATTGGCTTAAGATGAGTTTACAGGATAAGGCGTCTCCCAAACACATAGGCAGCAAATATGTACGGTTTGGGGTATTGACCCTAAAAACTATAAATATTTAGTTCCACTCTCTTTGAGACCCAAATTGTCTTGGTGAGCAAATACGTCCTATTTAGGGGTTGTTATGGTGGTGGGACGTCCCCTAGATATCTGCTCCCTAATGTTGATATCAGATGAGTGGTCTTCTCGCAAATACCTTTAATTTGAGCCCCATATTTCCATATTCGCCAAACATGAGTTGGCCTTGAAAATATATATCGAATTCGTGTTATACTCTAAAGACCCTCTTATTTGAGCGTCATATTCCAATAGTCAGCAAATACTTCCTATTTGGGAGGTGTTGTGGCGGTGGTGGCCCCATAAACACTTTTCCCAAATATTGATATCAGGTTCGTTTTTTACTCCCAAATACCTTTAATTTGAGCCCCATATTGCTATGGTCGTAAATTTGTCCCCTTTGGGAGATATTTTTGATGAGAGGCGGCCCCCCAAACACTTGGTCCCATATTTGGATATCAGATTCGTATTCTACATTCAAATACCTTTTATTTAAGCCCCATATTCCCGTGGTCAATAAATAAGTGCAGTTTGGGGGGTGTTTGTGGGAAGGGGTGGACGCCCAGAAACGTGGTCCCACATTTGGATATCTGATTCGTATTCTACTCGAAAATACCTTTCATTTGAGTCCCATATTGCCATGGTCGGTAAATATGTCCGATTTAGGGGTGTTTTGGGGCTTGGGGTGGTCCCTTTAGCACTTGGTCCGACAATTGGATATCGGATACGTTTTCTTAACCTGAAAAACTTTTCATTTGAGTTCCATATTGTCGTGATTGGTCTAAATATATGTTTGGTAGGTTTTAGGGAGTGGCAGCCCCCCTAGGTACCCCATCCGAAATTTGGATACCAAATTTGTATTTTTAGAGTACTATATGAGAGCACACAAAATCGCACCACCCATCTCCGAGATGTGGGGTTTCTGAAAAATAGGGTAAGGGGGAGGGTCCGCTCCCCCTTCAGATATCAAAAAACGTAGTACCCTATTTTCACCACGGGGTCATTATGCACCATCTGTGAAAATTTCAAGTAAATCGGTTTAGCAGTTTCTGAGTCTATAAGGAACACACAAACATACAAACAAACAAACAAACACAATTGATTTTTATATATAAGAGATTCAATAATTTGGAAGCGTTGTTCGTTTGTAAGACGATTCATGGTTAAATTATAGACCAAACTGAATATATTCGACAGTGAAACAAAACACGAAACGTGCGTGAACTGTTTAAAATAGTGTTGCTAAAAAGATAATAGCTAAAAAATCACCCTTTAATATCAATCTACGTTTCGGGAGCACTTCAATTGAACAACAAACTATACTGCCTTTCTAAAACGGATAGACCACTTCAGCCATGAACACCAAATTATGATGCGGTTTCGTCAAAGTACCACGAGGAATGAATGGGTTATCGCTTGAGTACGGCTCGCTCCTCCTACAATCACTGTATGTCTTTCGATTTACAACATAAAAATGAGATAATGTAACTGGGACGGATTAAAGCAAACCACAGATAAACAACCAGTTGACAAACAAACAGGTGATAAATATCATCAAAGGCTATACTTTTCCTCTCCGAGGAATTACAAATACTTTTCGAGCCGTTTCAAGCTCATAGGCTATATGCCTTGGATCCTCTCTTACTCATTAAGGATTATCAAACATTGACAATGTTCCTGCTGTTATGACCTCATTATAACCAAAACAAGCGTTAATAATTCCATAAAAATGTGGAAAAGTGAAGCCTTGTGGTTTTGGTTTCTTCACATAACAAAGGTATATTTCAAACTAAACTGTGACTCATTATAAATGCAGGCATCGAAAAATGACCACATACTACAACATCTAACATCTGTAATACATTTCCGAGAATGTTTTTTGTTTGTTAATTTTTTCGTTTTTGCCACCGAGCACAAATGCGTTAAAGGAAATGCCATGCGAAAGGTACCTCTCAATTTCTGGGGCTCCCTAGAGGTGTTTGGAAAAAAGTGTTCGTGTACAAATCGCCCCACAGACTACACACTTGGGTGATATAGGAATATAACGCTGGACAGACTTCATATCCATATCCACAATAATTCCCACACGTCATATCCTTATTATGAATCTAACACGGCACAAAAAAAAGGAAAATGGGACATCATACAGAGTTGGCTTGGCGGTTGGAATGGCATGTGATTATTATGTTGATTGCATGTTTTTTTTTGTTTTCTGTTTTTTTTTCTGGATTTCGTTTGTTATTTGTGGCATTAAATAATGTTTGCGTGCTGAAAGTATTTTCATCATTTTTCAGTTTTTTGTTTGGGTTTTGTTTTGGTTTTAGGGTTTTCGTTATTGTTGTTGGTTGAACCACACCAACTAACCAGGCGTTACACTGACAACTACATATTATCACAAATTTCAAATGGAATGAAATTATTTTGTTTGACAGAATTATTTTTCACAACAAACTTACAAGGACTCCATAATAGTTCACTTGCGATGGTAGCCTATAAAAATATTGGAGTCTACGAAAATGTTTCAATTATTGTGTAAAATAAATAAATGCGAAAATTTTGGAAATATGGGGGAAAATTAGATTGAAATTGAAGGCCATTCAATCGATTAGTGTGTAAACAATAAAACCTGAACTGCTTCCTTATGGGCCACTACCGAGACAACCGTTTTGGGATTCTTGATTCACAATTTTTGTTTGTTTCTCTTTTGAGACGAGCCCAATGATCGGAGATGCAAATGGAAAAGGAAAGCCAAAGATAGCAACACACACCAACCACTATGGGACGCGTTTCGTCTTTGGTTAGAAAACTTTTCGAACATATTAGGTGTGATGGCTTCAAGGGCCATGCGTTGGTTTATTGTATTTGAATCGTATTAATAGCGAAAACGCATCTATAATACAATTACCACATAAGCCAAGCTTGACAACCCTGCCTATTAGCTGTACTTTTCCCAGTGCATGTATTTTTGTTTAATGACAGACATTCTTTCTGTGACAAATTACACTTCTTCCGTACTACACATGATTTTGTTCATCTGTTGGAAGTTGTATTGATGGCTTTGAACGCTAAGACAACGGCAATGGCTCTCATGCCCAGGATCGAATCCTGGCCGGGCTCTGCCAATTTTTTTACTTATTTTTAATTCTTCATTTACCTTAAAAATGGAATACTCAATAATTCTAGTTTGATTGATCGCAACTAATTTATGTTTACATAAATTCCTTCCTTTCTTTAAAATGGTCATCAGAAAAACAATTATTTTGAAATTTTCTGTAAGAAATTCCTCAAAAAAAAAAAAAAAAAAAACTTCAATGAAATTGCAAAAACCTTGAATGAATTTCAAATTCCTTTCACTATAGAAAACAATGACTTCTAACATAAAATTTTTGTTTGACAACAAAACAATTCCAATAAAAACGCCTTCCTGTAATCAGTTCTTCTGGCCTTCTTCTTTGTTGTATGGGCCACTGAGTAAAGAAAGACTTTGTTTTGCCAGCAAAACACAAAAGGGAACCTTACCCAGGCTCAAAGGATTCCTGCCAAGTGCACCAAAATGCATTTTGCACGCATTTAGCAGGACCCATACATCCTGCGGTCATTGCCACTGCAGAAGAAGGGCAAAACAAAACCCTAACCATAATCATAGCAACGTAACGAACCCAAGCCACAGCCGATGTCATTGTGGCTAAATAAAATTTTATGAAACACCATAAAGAAATTCGTATTCCTATGACAAAAAGGTGTTCACAAAAAAAAACCAGCAATCTCAGCCGCACAGAAGTCAAAACAGGCCACAGGATGTAATAATAAGGAGCAAAGGCATTTTGAGGTTTGTTTTGCATTCAACTTTTTGCAAAGTCACCACCACAATTCAGCACACACAATAAATTTCCCTTTGAAAACAAAAAAAAAAAATCTGTTTTTGTTTTTACATTAAACCATAACTGTCTTACCAACCAAGTCATGGTCCATTTGACTAAATGACATATTGCCAACTATTTGGATTGATTTCAATAGAAAAAAACTTCCCCCTAAGATTTGTGACCAAACCTTGGTGGCCCTGATAGCCAATCCATCTGTTTAAAGTCATTAGCCACTGCTGCCACTGGAGCAGAAGCACAGAGGGAGTAGCAGCTACCATCGACTGCTACCTTTTGTATGGTTCCTATCTAAGGTCTGTTGGTGTTTTACAGCTCTGCCATATTCCCTTTGGTTTGTAAATCCTCAAAAGTCGTAAACATTTTTTGTCATTTGTTTCGTTTTGTGTTGACAAAAAATTCGTTGTAATTTTCCGATTTGTTTTGAAATATTTTGTCATTATTTATTGTCGTGTAGGTATGTGCGTACTGTTCAAATATTTGGCTTGAAAAAAAATGACAAATAATTTTTTGTTGAAACTTTTCAATTTTCATTTTGTGACATGTGGCAGCAATGTAGCAAAAATTTCGCTTTACAACGAGGTATGATGCAAAAGTTGGGCGAAAGGAAAAATGTAACCAAAATAAGATTTTTGTAGAAAACTAGCAGAACTTGGCCTACTTCGCAATGCCTTCTTTCACTCTCTTACAGATTTTACTTGATCTCTTGACCGTAAATAAGTCATATTTGGAGGCTAGGGTGGCCCCTTAGACATTTAGCCACGAATGTGGCTATCAAATTCGTGCTCTATCGGGATATCGGTCTATATGGCAGCTATGTCCAAATCTGGACCCGATTTGAGCCAAATTGACGAAGAATGTCGAAGGGCCCAACACAACTCACTGTCCCGAATTTCAGCGACATTGGACAATAAATGCGCCTTTTAGGCGTCCAAAACCTTGAATCGAGAAATCGGTCTATATGGCAGCTATATCCAAATCTGGACCGATCTGTGCCATATTGCAGAAGTATGTCGAGGTGCTTAACTTGACTCACTGTCCCAAATTTCGGCAACATTGGACAATAAATGCGCCTTTTATGGGCCCAAAGCCTTAAATCAAGAGATCGGTCTATATGGCAGCTATATCCAAACCTGGACCGATCTGGGCCAAATTGAAGAAGGATGTCGAAGGGCATAACACAACTCACTGTCCCAAATTTCGGCAACATCGGACAATAAATGCGCCTTTTATGGGCCCAAAGCCTTAAATCAAGAGATCGGTCTATATGGCAGCTATATCCAAATCTGGGCCGATCTGGGCCAAATTGAAGAAAGATGTCGATGGGCCTAACACAACTCACTGTCCCAAATTTGGGCAAAATCGGATATTAAATGTGGCTTTTATGGATTTTTAATCGAGCCTTAAATCGAGAGATCGGTCTATATGCAGCTATATCCAAATCTGGACCGATCTGAGCCAAATTGATTTGAGATATCGAGTGGCCTAACATAACTCACTGTCCCAAATTTCAGCAAAATCGGATAATAAGTGTGGCTTTTATGGGCCTAAGACCCTAAATCGGCGGATCGGTCTATATGGGGGCTATATCAAGATATAGTCCGATATAGCCCATCTTCAAACTTAACCTGCTTATGGATAAAAAAAAGAATCTGTGCAAAGTTTCAGCTCAATATCTCTATTTTTAAAGACTGTAGCGTGATTTCAACAGACAGACGGACGGACATGGCTTGATCGTATTAGATTTTTATGCTGATCAAGAATATACATACTTTATAGGGTCGGAAATACATGGATTTCGATGTGTTGCAAACTGAATGACAAAATGAATATACCCCTATCCTTCGGTGGTGGGTATAAAAAGGGTGATTTTTTAAGATATATAGGAAAGTTTTTCAAAAAAAAAAAAAAAACATATTAAATTCAGAAAAATGCATGAATTCCTTATTTGAATCGATAGTACGGTTTACATTATTTAATGTTTGAAAATTATTTCATGCAAATGTTGACCGTGACTGAAATTGTCCATCTGCTTAGTCCAACAGACAACATTTCGGCCGGAATCTGACGAATAAATGCTTCTATGTTGTCTTCCAATGCATCAATTTGAGCGGACTTGTCGGTACAGACATGAACTTTAACATAGCCTCACAAGAAATAGTCTAAGGGCGTTAAATCGCACGATCTGGGCGACCAATTGACCGGTCCCGAACGTCAAATAATATGTTCACCGAACTCTCAACAAGTCCATTGTTACGCGTGCTTTGTGTCATGTGGCACCGTCTTGTTGAAGCCACATGTCATGCATGTCAAGCTTTGGCATTTGGGCAAAAAAAAAAAAAATTGGATATCATCTCACGATAGAGCTCACCATTCACAGTTACGTTACGATTCGCATCATCTTTGGAGAATTACGGTCCAATGATGCCACCAGAGCACCGCACCAAACTGTGATTTTTTTCTGGATGCATTGGTAGCTCTTGCAATATTTCTTCTTGCTGATCTTCACTCTAAAATTAACAATTCTGCTTATTTACGTACCCCTTGAGTCAAAAAATGGGCAAAAATGAGCGCACGATGAACTTTCTTAACAGAGCACGCATTGTTCTAAAATAAAATTCAATAACTTGCAAGCGTTGTTGGTTTTTAAGACGATTCAAGGTTAAATTATAGACCAAACTGAAGATGTTTGACAGTGAAACAAAACACGAAACGCGCGTGAGCTGTTGCCAAAAAGATAATAGCTAAAATATGACCCTTTATATTCTTCATTGCCATGACATTTTAAATCGATTTGGCCATGTGCGTACTTCTGTTTGTCTGACTGTCGAAAGCACGCTAACATTCGAACGAGTAAATCTAGGAGCTTGAAATTTCGCCCAAATACTTCTAAGTGTTGGTCGTTTGGAATTTTATATGGACCATATCGGTCTATGTTTTGATAAGGCTTCTATACGCGCGAATCCTGAAGATGCGACCTCGATGTCAGGTAGTCCGAAACCCTCCACAGTCTGCCCAATGCATCTAGAATGTAATCATGACCGTACTCTTTCCCCTTCAGAATGTCAAATTGCCTCAGCTTAAGCGCAAACTTGGCGGCAAAGATCAAAATGAAGATCCCAATAGGTTGCCAACCCATCATCGATTCAAAAGCTGCCTGCTGTATGAACTGCAACGCTTCGTGATTTCGACTAAGGCCAGTCTTTGCACCTATTGTAACTCCCCATTTGAGAGTTCTTCTCTCCCAAGTATGCCACCACATCAAATGCAAATTGGCACACGAACATTTCACAACAGGGCCAAACGTCTCACATATTGCCATATCAGTGCTGTTCAATTCAAGTTAATGCTCAATGATAAGGAACCTATTTATGGAAACGCGTGCCGCAGTGCCTCACCTCTTTAGAGAGAAGATATTGTATGGCTACCAACCAATTGGTATAGTTCCTCTCAAATGTCGCCAGCATTAGAAGGGAAAAATAAACGCTGAAATTTTTTCCTTATGCGCAACGGCGGCCCTATCTGTATATAAAATTTGTTCCACTAGCCGAATGTAGAATAGCTTTCCAAGCGCCTCGATTTTCTGCGCTCATTCTAAAATCTATGACATCAAGTTTCGAGGTGTCTCCCACCACTTGATCTTTTCATCGGGCTTTTGGTCTTCCCGGTTTACGTGTACCACCGTGGTCTTCCCGGTTTACGTGTACCACCGTGTTTGTCTTCAAAAGATTTCTTTGCTGGAGCTTCTTCATCCATTCTGAGAACATGACCTACCAAATGCAGCCGTTGTATTTTGATGCGTATAACTATGCTATCGTCGTCATACAGCTCATACAGCTGGTGGTTCATACGTCCCCTTTATTCTCCAATAACGCAAACTTGTCCATATATTTTATGAAGAATCTTTCTCCCAAATACTCCAAGCACTGCCTCATGTGCTTTCACAAGTACCCATGCTTCAGAACCATATAACAACACGGTTAGTATCAGTGTCTTGTAAAGTATTATCTTCGTCTGTCGAGAGATGGTCATGTTTCTAAACTGCTAACTTAATCCAAATAAGTATCTGCTTGTCAGTATTATTCTTCGCTTTATTTCAAAACTGGTGTCATTCGCTTAGGTTTCATCGGTGCTAAGGCAGATAAAGTTGCTGACTATCTTGAAGTTGTGGTTCCCAACTTTCTCTATTTTCTTTATCTGATCGGTTGTGTAGGGCGCTTTGGGAGTTGATACCATCCATTTCGTTTTATCTCCATTACTGCCAGACCCTTTATTACTGATTCCCTTCCGATATTTCAAAGGCTGCAGTTACTACTTCAGGTGACCGACCTATGATGGGTTTTGTTATTAGTGTGCAATATCGATTAACATCTGCATCTCATATAATCTCTTCCAGCAGGGTATTCTGGGGGCGGGTTACTGGCTCAGCGCCCTAACTACATGGGTTTTGTGAGATCGCACAGGTATGCCTCGATATTATGAGCCGCTTGCTCCAAGACCCGACGTACGCATCCAGCCGCCTCTAACCTGAGAACAGAAGCCGAAGCCTTGTCATCTCGAGTTTCATTGGCACTCAGTATTTAATAAAGAGCCAGTGAAACCTGACCGTTCACTGAGACTCTCCTTTCGAAATTGTTGACTGCCCGCTGCCGCATATGCAGCTACTAGGCATAAAAAGGCTTCCCACTATACGCAACCTGTCGACCCGCCCGGTAGCTTTCAGCTAAGCTTCCCATGATAAAGATGGACACCACACCAATCGGAGCTCAAAGTTCCAGCCTGCGTGGGTGGGTGCTTACAGTTATCCCGTGTTGACCGGGGCCCTATCGGTATAACTGTTTTTAATATAGAAACCATTTAATGCTGCAAGACACTTAAACAAGACTATGTTACTGCCAATAACTTTCAGAATAGTTTTCGTTTAAAATTTGCAACTTTGCAGAATGATTGCTTTTTGACAAGTAAATTTCTAACCAACATAACTAACATTGCATAATTATTTATTGCGAGAAAAGTTTTATTTAACGTCTTTTATGTTTCAACTTTATGCCAATGTAAACATTTTGAAGGAACGCTTTCCCAACATGAGCTAAAATTTTGGGTATTTTTCTACCCATTCGGCTTAAATGAATTTATTTATATTTATGTATTAATTTACCTGTAAAATTTTGAGCTGCAAATTTGTTGATTGATGACAGTATTTTGTTGGAAAGAGTACAATACAAAGGCTTATTTTATTATTGTCTTTGTTGTTGCAAATTTTCAAAACAAAACCTTTCTGCTAATGCAATACCCACGATTATTTTTTTTTTTCTTTGGTGAATAGCTTGACTACGGCCAAGCATTATTCGTACCAACAACAACACATGTCATCAAAACTGAGAACATGCCATTTTCACCTGCTCTCCCACTCTCTTTGCACAAAATCAAAACAACATCGCCAATGGATACACACACACGCACTACATGACTAATGGATACACACACGACGAAACACAAACGCGTGAACCGCAGCCCAACATAATTTTTTTTGCCGATTATTTTGGCAATTTCAATGCATTTTGAAAGAATTTCCATATAAATCAAATAAAATATTAATTGCACTTCACTTTTCTTTATATTTATTTCACTTTTATATAGGTTTTTCGGTTGTTTATTACTTTTGAACTGAAACTTTTATGAGGGCCTAATTTTAGCGTGCGACCGATTAAAGAATTGCGAAGAAACTGAGAAGACAAAGCAACAAGTGGTTGACAATTGGAGTGGGGGAGGAGAGTGGTGTCAATTGCCATTGAGAGAGCTGAGATTTGGCTGTTTTGCATTTTTTCATTTGAGTCGCTAAGCTTACGGGCAGTTACTTGCATTTCTCAATTCACATATTGCGGTGTATTCACTACCTCTTCAATTTTCAAAACGGCAAATCTGCGGAGTTGGTAAGCCGATTGAAGCAAATTTTTTTTTGCACCCTTAAAGGAAAAAAATACGATTCTTCAAAGTAGGATTATTTCTTTGTCTGCCGGTTTGTATCTTTGTTTGTTATAGGGACCAAGTGTCCGAGGGTCCCCAAGTCGACACGCGCACTAATTTCATCAAACATTTGTTTAACATCGAAATATTGATCTGAGACTAAACAAAGTGTTCTTGATCCTCTTGACATTCCATGCTCGTCCGCCTGTCAGTCTGTCTAAATCACAAACTTTCGAAGAAGTAAAGGTAGGCGCTTAAAAGTTTGCAAAAATACTTCCTATTAGTGTAGGTTGGTTGGAATTATAAATGGACCATCTGGGTCCCTATTTTGATATAGCTGTCCTATAAACGGATCTCGAACTGTAAGCGCCTTAGGCTCTAGAGGGCGCAATGCTTATCCGATTTGACGGAAATTCCACATGAGGTGATTTTTTCTGACTTCCATTAACTGTACCAATAATGGTCCAAATCCGTTTATAACCTGATATAGCTGCCATATAAACCTATCTGACATCATGACTTCTTGAGCCTCTAAAGGACGAAATTTTCTAGGACCCCATAAAGTATATATTATTGATCGTCATGACATTTTAAGTCGATCTAGCTATGACCATCCTTACATATACTTCTTATTAGTGTAGGTCGGTTGAGATTGTAAATGGGCCATATTGGTCCAAGTTTTGATACAGCTGACATATAAACC
Organism: Stomoxys calcitrans; assembly: GCF_963082655.1. Classification (NCBI taxonomy): domain Eukaryota; kingdom Metazoa; phylum Arthropoda; class Insecta; order Diptera; family Muscidae; genus Stomoxys; species Stomoxys calcitrans. The sequence goes on from NC_081556.1 coordinate 125,107,309, forward strand.
GATCTTCAATATTGACTTCTTGAGCCAATAGACGGCTCAATCCTTATTCAGTAAGCAATAATTTGGCTGAAATTACGAAAAAAAGTTTTGTTCTTACTAGCAGAAACTGGGCCAAGAATGGTAAAATCGGATAGTAAATTGATATAGCTGCCATAGAAACCGATCTCAGATTTTGACTTCTTGAGCCTCTAGAGGGCGCAATTCTTATTCTATTTGGCTGAAATTTCGCACGTAGTGTTTTGTTCTGACTTTCAATAACTGTGCCAAGAATTACCTAAATCGGTTCATAATCTGATATAGCTGATATATAAACCGATCTCGGATCTTGAAATTTTGAGCCTCTAGAGGGCGTAATTTTTATCCGATTTGGCTGAAAATTTACACAAGGTATTTTGTTTTGATATCCACTAGCTGTGTGATATCTGATACAGCTACCTAATAAAGCGATATTCACATTTGACTTCAAGAGCCTTAAAAAGGCGTAATTACTTCCCAATTTACCTTAATTTTGCTTTGGGTTCCAACAGCAGTGCAAAGTATAGTCAAAATAAGTTTATAACTTGATGTAGCTCCCATATAAACCGATCATACAATTTGTCTTATTGAGCCTCTAGGGGGCGTAACTATTTGGCTTAGATTTTAAAATGTGGCTTCAACAACAAAAACTACTCATCGACCTCTTATCGAACGCCAGTAACCCTTTCGTCCTCCTCCGATCGATGACAGGCCAGAGCGGTCTAGAAGACTGGCCAGAGCGGTCTAGCAGACAGGCCTGAGGGCCCTAGCAGTCCGGCAACCATCCGCCGTGTCGCATCCGTGGCTGCTGTGGCCATCTCTTCTACTGTGTTCAGTAGTTTAATAAATGGCACGTAGGCAAGACTGATTCACCCGATGCGAATATAGGCCCCAATGGGCTGCATATCTAGCATCGCTTACAGACCTGCCTGCGGTGCGGGTCTCAGTTCCCCTGTGCCCACGATACAGGCCAGTTTCTGGACTTTCTCGAATTCGCTCGTGTGAGTCAGTACTGGTGACAGGTATTCGAAGATCCTCTTCAATCTACCCTCCGCATCCATAACATCAAGAATTGAACAGTGGCCGCAACTGTCCTCTTTCAGCGTGCCTAGCTCCCTCAGCCTGCGAGTTCTCTTTTACATTTCCCTCCATCATATAAGTGCTCATATAAGTTGGTCCTCAACCCATTTCTGGTAGCCCATCGCGACAATATCCCCAGTGACCCTTCCATGATCTCGCTGATCGTCGACAGATACCTGCCTCAGACCAGCTACACGACTTCGTCCGCATAAGCGATTATCTTCGTGCCATCCTCACAGAGATCTAACAGAATTTCAATTGTCACGAGAATTCACAAAATCGGCGAGAACACCCCAATCTGGGGCGTTCCTCTGTTCACCCGCCTTCTGACCACACTATCTAGCAAGTTCGCATTAATAATCCTGCCATAAGGCAAATCATTTGTCCACTGGGAGATTATGGGGTGAATCCCGTGCGGTCTAATGCGGTGACTATCTATCCCATCGCCGCGTTATTGAAGGCCCCCTCAATATTCAAGAAGGCCGCCACTCTGAAGACAGTGTGGTCAGAAGGCGGGTGAACAAGGGAACGCTCCAGACAGGAGTGTTTTCGACGATTTTGTGAAATTTCGTGATAAATGAAATCCTGTTTGGATCTCGGCGGAGATGGCACGAAGATGATCGCTAATGCGGGCAATGTCCTGTTGCTAGCCTAAGGCAGGTTTCTGTAGACGATCAGCGAAATCATGGAAGGGTCACAGAGGAGATTGTTGCGATGGACTACCAGAAATGGTTCGCGCATAGATACAAGACACCAAAGTTTAGACTACCATCCTTGGACGGGATCGCCCTGCAGCTGTGGTAGTGACGTCTCGTACCACCTCGTGAAGGGCTGTCTTCACCGCCCTGCTATTGAGGCATTTGATAGCAGAGTACGAATCTGATATTAATATCTGGAGGTCTGACTCACCCAGAAAAAGACCCACAAACGGCCGGCCACTACAAAATGGAACTCAAATATAGAGTCTCCTTAAATCCGATATTATATTAGGAAACAGTGCGTAATGCATAAAAAAGTCACCCTTCGAATCTTTCTGGGTATTGAAAGTTAGATGGATTTTTGAAGCACTGTCCACCAGGCCACAACACCATATAGCATTATAGGTCTGACAACTGTATGAGGTTTAAGTTCCCAATTATGGCAATGGCCCTTTTGTAGGTTCCTAGGGTAAGACCCTTGTTTTTCACCCTTTTCAAAATGTTGGATTTAAAGTTCAATTTCCCGACCTGACAAGAAAACTTGTGTTACCATAAAGTTGTTTGCACACGTTATGGTAGCTCAAAAATCGCTTCTTAAGAAAACGGGGCTAAAATACGATTACTTTGACTTCAATCCTCGTTACATTTCTGTGCAGCAGATATCGGGATAAATTGGTTGTGGCGGCAGCAATATCTCGCAAAAATGTTATTGGTTTTAACATCATATTGTCGCTATTATGTAATGAAATATTTTTTCAATTTTCAAATATTTTTCATGGATACAGTAGAGGAGAAAAGTAGTCAGACATTTTAGAGGAACTCAATGGTTATACATAGGCATCATCTCATTTGTTACCAAAGTCTTTGTTGCATTTCAATCTTTTGTTCATAAAATAATCAAAATGTATTCCCAGAGGCTGCTTGCCTGCGGATATATTCTATATGTTCACTTTTCGGCATCACTGTACCTTTGGCATTTGCCGTTGAAATCCAGTGCATGAGTGGCCATAATGATGTTTACACTGGATTTAGTTGAGTTACACTACAATTTACGTGAATAGTTTGCAATCATGTTGCACATCTGCCCTCGAGGGGATTGTCATTCTACCAACATCGCCACATCTTAGGAGGCGATGTAATCGTTCTTCTTTTTGTGGTATTTTATTTGCTGACATCGGCAGTAGCAAATCGTATTGTCAGAGTCTATTAGCCAAGAAGGAAACTCAACTACCACCAACGTGTAGCCATTATGCCAACGGAGCCTTTATTGTCACCATAGTCAAAGAATGGTTGGCTGGTTGGTTGCTTGCTTGGGTGCTGGCTCATCATGGATTTATTGTTTGCAACAAATTTATGTCAAATGTTATTACGACACATTCGTACAAATCGACAAACAAAAGTTTAATAAATGGATGACAGCCTTGTGTATGTGTGTGAATGAGTGTGGATTGGCACAGGCTTTCATTCAGCCAATCCTGTGGTCGCAAAGGACATTCCTTAGCAGCCTCTAAACCGCCACATGTTCCTAATGACATCAATACAAAAGAGACAGCAAAAAAGTCATTCTCTGCTTATGGGTGAATCCAAGAAAAGTTTTTCTATTACCAAAGTCTTCGGTACGCCATGAGGATACTATTCGAGGCATGTGTCTACGGTGGCAGTTGTTTGGTTTTTTTCTGCTGTTTCTTTCTTTTTTCTATTATTGTCACCGTCATCTTCCTCGTTGGCGACGTCATCGTAGTTTATTTATTAATTTAATTGTTTCGCATTTAATTAGAACAAATAAACAGCAGCAGATGTTACCTTCTGAATGCCATCAAAGTTTTTATTATTTCCAGCACGAGTGTGTGCCAGTGCATATGCCGTTAATAACGCATGTCCTTTGGGAGGAGTAGATACATCTCCTCAGACAAAAATGAAAATGGTGACTTTTGGAGAAATATTATTACAATGATCAACGAAATGAGAAAAAAGACGTTCGTTGTTATTGGCTTATACCGGTCTATGTCAGTAATGGGCACACTAGATTTATCACATTTCCTGTAAATCCGGTGAAAAATGTATCATTAAGAACCTATAAGAGCTATACAATCTGGACCAAACTCGGTACGGACGTCAATTGGTTTAACACAAATCAATGCGCCTCAATGGTATTAAAGACCTTAAAACGGAAGACCGGAATAAATATCAGCTACATCAAAATATTGTCTAATCTAAACCATACTCAGTAAGAATGTCGTGGGGTCTAACAAAATTCGCAGCGTCAAATTTTAGCCAAATCGGTTAAAAAGAGCGCTTTTACTCAAGGCAGATGTCGAATGGTCTATCACAACTCACTGCCCACTGTTAATTTGTATACAAACTACAGGTCGTAATTTTCATCCAATCGTCTTGAAATTTGGTACAAGCATGTTTTTCGACCCAAATACGAAGCCTATTGAAATTGGAAAAAATCGATTCAGATTTGGATATAGCTCCAATGTATATGTTCGTCCGATTTGCAGTACGAAATGTGGGAGGAAAGATGTTCTTATGGCTCTCGACATTACTGGTTTATTTGTCGATTTGCCGGTATAGGGTTTGAAGCCCTTGAATAAGCTGCGTACACCCCTTGAGTATGGTCTAGATCGGGCTATATTTGGATATCGTTGCCATATATATCTCACGATTTTAGGTTCGGGGTCCATAAAAAGCTACATTAATCATATGACTAGCTGATCCGGGCCCGCTCCGCTGGTGGTGGGACGTCCCCTAGACAGTTGGCCCCTAATGTTGATATCAAATACGTGGTATACTCCTTTAATTTGGGCCTCATATTTCCATAGTTGGCAAACACGACCGGCTTGGGAGGTCGTGAGTGAGTTGGCCTTAAAAATATATGTCGGATTCGTGTTCCACTTTAAGAACCATCTTATTTGACCCTCATATTGCAATAGTCAGAAAATACTTACTATTTGGGTGGTGTTGTGGGGGTGGGGTGGCATCATAGACACTTTTCCCGGATATTGATATAAAATTCGTGCTTTACTCCCAAAGACCTTTCATTTGAGCCCCATATTGCTATGGTCCTAATTTTGTTCCCTTTGGGGGAGTTTTTGGTGAGAGGCGGCCTCCCAAACACTTGGTCCCATATTTGGATATCATATTCGTATTCTACATTCAAATACCTTTTATTTAAGCCCCATATTCCCATGGTCAGTAAATAAATCCTGTTAGGGCGGTGTTTTGGTAAAGGGGTGGGCCGCCAGAAACGTGGTCCCACATTTGGATATCAGATTCGTATTCTACTCGCAAATACCTTTCATTTGAGTTCCATATTGCCATAGTCAGTAAATATGTCCGCTTTAGGGGTGTTTTGGGTCTTGGGGTGGTCCCCCTAGCACTTGGTCCGACAATTGGATATCAGATATGTTTCCTAAATACCTTTCATTTGAGTCCCATATTGTCGTGATTGGTCTAAATACATGTTTGGTAGGCTTTAGGGTGGGGCGGCCCCCCTAGGTACCCCATCCGCAATTTGGATACCAAATTTTTATTTTTAGGGTACTGTATGAGTGCACACAAAATTTCGCTTAAATCGCACCACCGATCTCCGAGATCTGGCGTTCTGAAAATTAGTGTAAGGGGGAGGGTCCGCCCCCCCCCCTTCCGATATCAAAAAATGTAGTACCCTATTTTCACCACGGAGTCATTATGACCATCTGTGAAAATTTCAAGAAAATCGGTTCAGTCGTTTCTGAGTTTATAAGGAACACACAAACATACAAACAAACAAACAAACAAACAAACCTACAAACAAACACAAATTGATTTTTATATATAAGATATCGCTATAATTTGGCACAATATTCGTACTAGTGTGGCTGAGATCGGTCTATATTTGGATATAGCTGCCATATAGACCTATCTCCCGATTTAAGGTCTTGAGTCCATTAAAGGGGGATTTATGATCCGATTTCGTTGAAATCTAGCACCATGAGTTGAGTTAAGCCTCTTGACGTATGCGCTGCATATAGTCCAGATTGAGATATTAGGATATAGTTGCCATACAGCACGGTCTCTCGATTCAAAGTCTTGGGCCCATAAAAGGCGTGTTTATTATCCGATTTCGCTGAAATTTAGCAAAGTGAGTTGTGTTACACCGCTCGATAATCGTGTAGAGTATGGTTTTGTCGGGCTATATTTGGATATAGCTGTCGTATAAAACGATCTGCCGATCTAAGGTCTTAGGTCCATTTAAGAAAAATTTATTATCCGATTAAGGTCTGAATATTATGAATATGACGAAAAATGGTTAATGTATATAGTCTTTGTGGTGAGCCTGGACGAATTTAATGCTTTCCTATAACTTCCACCGGGAGGCTATCGCAGCGTAGACGTTACCATGTCCGCCTATGACGCTGAACGCCTGGGTTCGAAACCTGGCGAGAGCAGCAGAAAAAAAATTTCAGCGCTACCGATATTTTTGAGGTAAACTTCTCCACAAAGAGGTATCCCACTGCGGCGATACGCCGTTAGGACTTGGCAATCAATAGGAAGCCCCTTATCACTGAGCTTAAACTTGAATTGGACAGCACTCATCGATATGTAAGAAGTTTGTCCGTGTTCCTCAATGGAATGTTAAAGGGCAAATTTGCAATTATACCCTCTAACATAGGATGTTTGTATACGAGGGTTGCCAGTTATATTTTGGGATCGGACAAACCTTGTATTGCAATCTGCCAACTGACAGCTCTATCGTAAAGCTTGAAATTTTTGTGGTTATACGTACTCAGAACGTTTTGATATACGAGCGTTATTTGTGTTGTTTACAGTAACTTAAAAAAGTCATCTCAACCGTGGTCGTAGTTCACTCCAAAACGAATTTCGTGAAGGTCGTCCAAAATCAGTTGTTGATCCAAAAACTGTTGATGCTGTGCGCCAACTGATATTGCAAGTTCGTCAAGTGACCTATCCTGAGATTGAGACAACCTAAGACATTAGTGGAACCTGCATACATTCAATATTGCATGACCATTTGATCGTCAAAAAAATTTCTCCGCGTTGGATACCACACAATTTGTCAATCGTTGAAAAAAATGCTCCAAAAATATGATCGCGGTTCTTCGAAACACGTCAATGACATCGTGACAGGCGATGAATCGTGGATTTATGCGTATGCTTCAAGATGAGCCAAATCCAATAAAAGTTGTTCGCGCACAAAGCACTTTCAAGCACCCCTTCCGCAAAACACACCCCAAACAGGGCTTATTTACTGATCATGGCAATATGGGGCTCAAACAAAAGGTATTTAAGTGTAGAATACGAATCTGATATCCAGATGTGGGACCTAGTGTTTGGGGAGCCGCTCATCGCCGAGAACATACCCCATAGAAGACAAATTTACGACCATAGCAATATGGAACTCAAATGAAAGGTCTTTGGAAGTAAATCACGAATCTGATATCAATGTTCGGGTAAAGTGTCTATGTGGCCACCCTACCCCCATAATACCACCCAAATAGGATGTATTTGCTGACCATTGCAATATGAGGCTCAAAAGAGAGGTATTTTAGAGAAGAACACGAATCTGATATAAATTTTCAAAGCCAAGTAACAGAGTGACCGCCCCATCCCCCAAAACCGGTTATGTTTGCCGACTATGGAAAAATGGAGCTCAAATGAAAGATATTTGGGAGTAGATCATGAATCTGGCATCAACATTCAGGACCAACTGTCTAGGGGACGTTTCACCCCCATAACAACCCTCAAGTAGGACGTATGTGCTCACAAGACAATTTGGGTCTTCAAGATAGTGGAGCTCGGTTATCATAGTTTTTAGGGTCCTTACCCCAAACCGGACACAATCGCTGGCTTTTTCAGTTAGGGATTTAGGTGAATGTTATTTGAGATAAGAAAACGAATTTGATATCCAATTTTAAGGCCAATGGCAATGCTGATATATTTTCAGGGCTAAGTGATTGGGGGACCACCCCACTCCCCAAAACACCTCTAAATCGGGCATATTTACCAACCACGTCAATGTGGGGCTCAAATGAAAGGAACTGGGGGGTAGAGCTAGAATTGATACCCACTTTCGGGACCAATTTCCTGGGGGTCTACCCTTTGCCCAAAATACCCCACAAACAGCAATTTTTTACTGACCATCGCAATATGGGGCTCAAATAAAGGTATTTGGGAGTAGAATACAAATTTGATATCAAAATGTACGACCATGTATTTAGGGCATTACCCCTTCCCCAAAACACCCCCCCAAAGGGTACACATTTTTCCACCATGCCAATATGTGGCTCAAATGAGTGATATGTGAGATTAGAAAACGAATTTGATAACCTATTTTGGGGCCATGTGTTTGGGGGACGCCTCATCCTGTAAACTCCCCTCAAAGCCAATTGCAATATGGGGTTCAAATAAATGGTACTTGAGAGAATAGCACGAAGCTGATATTTGTCAGGGCCAAGTGTCTGGGGTACTTCACCCCCTGGGGTACTTCACCCCCAAAAACACCCCTAAAGCAGATATCATGAGAATATTGGGCTGAAATAAAGTATTTTAAGAATGGAGTACACCTTACAGCCAAACCTAAATTCGTAGACCAATAAAGATCACATGGGGATTCAGATAAAGGCACTTATATTGTTAAACTGTTTGTCATGCGATATACTATTGTCGTAGCATGGTATTTCACTAAAAGCTCTTTAATTGTCGAAAATAAATATTCGAAGAAAAATTGTGTTCCATATAAAGTAAAAGAAGGCATTGCGGAACGGGCCCGGTCCAGTTAGTAGTTGCTATATAAACGCTCTAGGATGTTGACTTAGTGAGCCTCTAGGGGGCGCATTTCTTATCCGTTTTTGGATAAAATTTTGCACAAGATGTTTTGTTATGATTTACCATATCTGTGCCAAGTATGCTTCAAATCGATTTTTAAAACCTGATATAGCAGTCCTATAAACCGATGATCAGATTTGACTTCATGAGCCTGTATAAGGCGCAATTTACACCCGATTTGGCTGAAATTGTGCACGTTTAATTTTCCTTTGGCTTTCTAAAGCTGTGCCAAGTATGGCCAAAAAAGGCTTATAATCTGATATAGCTCCCATATAAAACGATTGCCGATTTGACTTCTTGAGCCCCTAGGGAGCGCAATTATTTGGCGAGGTTTATTTATGACTTCTGTAGATGCATCTCCTACATATTTGAAGAAGTCATTCAAAGAACGAGTCAAATGCAATCCATGTTGGAGGGTAAAGAAGGTTCGGCTGGGCCGAATTTAACACGTTTTAACTTTTTACTTGCTTTATTGGCATTTTAGCCTTTATCTCGTTTTGCATTTTAGCTGACTCTATGTTGTCATTTAATTTTCCCTTACCACTTAGTCTAACATTCTAATTTAAAATTTACAAATTCATCATGCTTAAAAATAAAGAATTTTTTTCACTAGACCAAAGCTTCATCTACCCACTTCAAATGTTTTAATATCCTTACCAAGGATTAGAATCTCTAGATTTGATGATAGCATAATTTGACACTGTTACAAGCGATAAATTAATACATCAAAATATTTTCGTTTCGTTTTCAATTTTTGTTAAAGGGAACTGAGAAAAAATCAGCATTCAATGTAGGCAAAGCATCAGAGATTTGTCCATCTGTCTGTCCTCCTATCCTTCTCTATGGGGCCATGGCTAAGAAAAGCCATACTATTGTTGGCCATTAAAAAGAGGTTTTTCTTTGTCATTCCTTAGAAGCATTGAAACCCACAACGAGTACGAGTACCATTTCATAGAAGACGGTTAGAGTTTTTCCCGCTTTGTGTTGTGTTTTATTTTCTATTCCTTTAAGATGGACTTGAAAGTTATTTTACCGCTTTTTTGTGGTCTATAAATATTGTTAAATGACTGTTAAAGCGTTTAATTGTTTACCCCCCATTGCTTTTCGAAGCCATAAAATATGTACGACCTGTTGTAAGACTGACTGCCCGGCTGGATGGCTGCTCGGCTTATTGGCCAAATAGTCTATCTTTCTGTCTGTCTGTCTGTCGGTTTCACTGCCTGACTGACTTTAGACCATATTTGTTTGTGTCGCTTTTTGTCTGTTTTTAGTTTTTGTTTTGTCCCCTTTTGCTGTCCGTCCATCATGCCATCGGTAAAGATGTTCTACCAATGTCCACCATTTGGAGGCCCAATAAGATAGATAAATGTTTTAGATACGGATCAAACACAGACAAATTTAGGTACAACGCTTTTGTCGTCATTGGTACATAGGAATTGTAGAAAAAAAAAACACCCAAAGGCCAAGACCAACACCAAGACCGAACCGTACCGTACCGAAATGATGATGACCATAAAGAAGTCAATGGGCTCAACAGCCTATAAAAACCAAGAACGAATTGTATGTTATGTAAAAAAAAATTAAATAAAAATTTCAAACTGATGCACACAAAAGAAAATGTCAACCAAAGTAGCCGGTAAAGCAGCTAAAGTGATAATGGAGAGTTTTGGGTAAATAGGCAGAGACACATGGAAGTGTTCTTGCCATGGGCATGCAAAGGCTTGTATGTACAGGTATTCGAAGAAGAGAAAATTTAAATAAGTCGAAGGGAAAATGAAAATTTATTGCATGTATTGATGGGGTACAATAGGGAGGACCGCAGGGTTTATACTGTCTTCCGTTCTTGGCTAAATTCGATATATTCGATAAAACCTATACAAAACGAGGTTCAAATAGTTGAGTATAGTCCTTCAGTTAAACGATCCTCCGATGTGACATCGTAAACATCAATAACCGATTTTGATGAAATTTGGCAAAGGCTTCCAGAGGGTAATAAAACAATCCATAGCAAATTTCGTAACAAATGGTTGAAAATTGTAGTAGGTTAGGTCAGGTTAGGATGAAAAGAGGTTGCAGATATTATTCCGCCCCATGATACTACGGACATACACCTAAGCCAGTAATCGGCTTGTTGTGCTCTCTTAATAATAACAAACGTATCGGGAAATAAGTGCGCCGTTCATGTGATTAAGCCCTAATAAGGATGATCGATCTAAATGAAATATGGTCTGATCTGGACGGTATTTGGTTTGAATGTAGGGAATCTTAAAGCAGTACACTGTTTCAAATTTCTGCAAAATCGAAGAATAAATGCACCTTTTATGGTCGATTACTCTCTATGGACGATTGGTCTCTATGGCAGCTATATATAATTATTGGGTTGCCCAAAAAGTAATTGCGGATTTTTTAAAAGAAAGTAAATGCATTTTTAATAAAACTTAGAATGAACTTCAATCAAATATACTTTTTTTACACTTTTTTTCTAAAGCAAGCTAAAAGTAACAGCTGATAACTGACAGAAGAAAGAATGCAATTACAGAGTCACAAGCTGTGAAAAAATTTGTCAACGCCGAATATATGAAAAATCCGCAATTATTTTTTGGGCAACCCAATATATTGCCTGGTCTGGACCATTTTCGGGACAGATTTTGGGAGTCTTAAAACAAATCACTGTTCCAAATTTCAACGAAGTCGGGTAATAAATACGCCTATATATTTAAGCCTAAGACCCTACATCGGCAGATCGGTCTATATGACAGCTATATCCAAATATGTTACGATCAGAACCATTTTTGGTTTGGATACCGACGGGGTCTAATTAAACTCACTGTTCTGAGTTTCAGCAAAATCAGGTAAGAAATGCGTCTGTTATAGGCTAAAGACCTTAAATCGACATATCGGTCTATATGGCAGCTATATGTGGTCCGATATACATCATATTCAGGCAAGATGTCAAGGCTTCTAATGCAAATCACTGCTTCAAATTTCATCAAAATCGTCGTTTATGGTCTTGAGACCTTAAGCTGAAGATCGGTCTCTATGGCAGCTATATCTAAATATAGCCCGATCTGGACCATATTCGGAACAGATGTTGGGAGGCTTGATACAACCCACTGTTCCAAATTTTAGCGAATTCGGGTGATATCGGCAGATCGGTCGATACGGCACCTACATCCAAATATCTTCCGATCTGGACCATTTTTGGTTCGGACACCGGCGGGCCTATCAAAACTCACTATGCAAAATTTATAATTGTGCGTTTTTTAGGCTTAAGACCCTCAATCGATCCGAAATATATATACTCTGTGGGGTCGGAAATGGATATTTCGATGTTGTGTTGCAAACGGAGTGACTAAATTAATATACCCCCTATACTATGGGTATAAAAAGTAGCCTCGAACCAGAAAATGTAAGTCAGGAATAAGTGCTACCTACAAAATCCTTAAATGTTTTCAGAAACGCCCCTGAGTTGGTTCATCTCTGGTATAATGTCTCTTAGCTGCGAAAGCAGAGTCTCGTCTCGTCTCGTCTCCTCGTCTCGTCTCGTCTCCTCGTCTCGTCTCGTCTCCTCGTCTCGTCTCGTCTCCTCGTCTCGTCTCGTCTCCTCGTCTCGTCTCGTCTCCTCGTCTCGTCTCGTCTCCTCGTCTCGTCTCGCCTCCTTGTCTCGTCTCGTCTCCTCTCCTCATCTCGTTTTTTAGGCTTAAGACCCTCAATCGATACTAAATATATATACTCTGTAGGGTCGGAAATGGATATTTCGATGTTGTGTTGCAAACGGAGTGACTAAATTGATATACCCCCTATCCTATGGGTATAAAAAGTAGCCTCGAACCAGAAAATGTAAGTCAGAAATATGCTACCTACAAAATTCTTAAATGTTTTCAGAAAACGCCCCTCTCTCCTCTCCTCTCCTCTCCTCTCCTCTCCTCTCCTCTCCTCTCCTCTCCTCTCCTCTCCTCTCCTCTCCTCTCCTCTCCTCTCCTCTCCTCTCCTCTCCTCTCCTCTCCTCTCCTCTCCTCTCCTCTCCTCTCCTCTCCTCTCCTCTCCTCTCCTCTCCTCTCCTCTCCTCTCCTCTCCTCTCCTCTCCTCTCCTCTCCTCTCCTCTCCTCTCCTCTCCTCTCCTCTCCTCTCCTCTCCTCTCCTCTCCTCTCCTCTCCTCTCCTCTCCTCTCCTCTCCTCTCCTCTCCTCTCCTCTCCTCTCCTCTCCTCTCCTCTCCTCTCCTCTCCTCTCCTCTCCTCTCCTCTCCTCTCCTCTCCTCTCCTCTCCTCTCCTCTCCTCTCCTCTCCTCTCCTCTCCTCTCCTCTCCTCTCCTCTCCTCTCCTCTCCTCTCCTCTCCTCTCCTCTCCTCTCCTCTCCTCTCCTCTCCTCTCCTCTCCTCTCCTCTCCTCTCCTCTCCTCTCCTCTCTAGACCATATACATCTTCCTTAAGGCTGGGCGGTGGTTACCTATCCACAAGATGATGATTTTGATAGTCTCTGCGATCTGCGGGTCTATACTGCACGGAATGGTATATCACAAAGGCCAATCCCCCACGACAATGACGATGCTTGTGACCCACTGCTGTCTAAGTTCGCACAGCACCTTGCAAACATTCAGTGTGACTATAGACCCATAGCGCAGAGGTTAGCATGTAGCCTATGACGATGAACGCCCGTGTTGAGTTACTATGCCATGTAAAAAACTTCTTTCCAAAGAGGTGTCGCACTGCGGTACGCCGTTGGGACTCAGTTTTTATAAGGAGACCCCTTATCATTGGGCTTAAAACTTGAATCGGACTGTACTCATTGATATGTGAGTAGTTTGCCTCTGTTCCTTAATTGAATGTTCATGGGCAAATTTGCATTTGCCTACTCCCGTACTGACGTAAGGCCGGAGCAAGGTCGGAGATGCACCCACTCCATGCACCGGTTACATCTCACTGACACCGACTGATGATGGAGGCGATTCTGGCAAACTGAACAGAAGCCAGGTCCGGGGTTCTTTTCAATCCCGCCACGGACCAGAAGCGTGCGGAGAAGGCACTCCGGGATGTGTCTCTCCCATGACGAAGAAAGGACGAACACGTACACTGAGGAGGCCTTTGCCAATGAGGATTCCATCGGGTCAAACCGTTGCGTACAACCGGCTGCCATGGGATTGTCTTTAGAGGTCTCCGAGTGAAGCGTTTATCAACTGCGGAAGCCAGGCGCCAAACCTTTAACCAAACCTCACCTAACCTAATTTTATTTCCATGGAAATAGTTTCTAATATATGGTACAGTTATTTTTGTTGTTTGATTTTTTCTTACCATTTTGTTTTCGTTCCACTCTAATACATGATATCTACATTCACATTAATGCGAATGCGTGAAGAAGTGGCCAGTAGAAGAAAATGGCTGTTGGGTTCATTGAATGTCACATAACTTATTTTATTGATTAGTAAATTGGTTGCTTACAGAACTCGTCTTAATGTTGCTGCCCCCCCTAAGGCAACAAAAGGGTAACAGGTGCCTGGCATGACGACCATCAGGTATAATAAGAGCAAACAAAGAGGTCGAGCATATGCTCTGCCATATAACACATCTCCAAATTACCATTTCTTCTTTTGATGATGATGATGATAATGGTCATATATTTTCATATAGGTATTCATGTGTATGTTTGTATATAAATTGGGGTTGAAAATGACCAATCACCAGCCAATGGCTTCAATGTCTTTGAAAATTTACAATTAAGGTAGTTTTTCAAAGCATATTGATTGATCCTTATCTTGTCAGCTCGATTCGATTCTCAGCCAATGTCTGAGAACATGGCATATCGGTACTTTTCTGCTTTTTTCTCTCCTCTTCATGTGGTGTTTTATTGTCCTACGAGTAATGCCTACGAAAATTGTGAAAACAATTTCGTTTTTGATATTTCGGTCTTTGTAACCATCTTGCCTGCGAAGGCAACATATGGTTGAATGCTTAAACGGCCTGCTGTATCATCATAATCGCTTTCGGTATAAATTTTTATGACATCATAAATTTTGTGCATAATTTACAATACAAATTGATCTACTTTGCGGACTTCTGCGGAAGACTCACAAACAAGAACAAGGAGCCGTACCATATGTTTCCTTATTTTATTCCCAAAGAAATGCTAATGGGAAACCGTTTTCCTTGAATTGTATTCCAAAAAATTTTTAACTGTCTTAATATTTTGACATTTTATTCATTAACGTTTCTTGTTGTTTAAAAGGGCTGGCAGGAAAAAGGTGCCCCAAACACCGCGGTTGGTTGTCAGATCCAGCAAAAGTAATTCGTCAGAAATGAATTATGGGAATTCTGGGACCAACTATGAAGAGATGTGGAGTAGCCAACATAGGCTATAACGAACCCTACTTGAACTAAGAAAGGGTAATAAATCAAATTTTATGGGTGAGGGCAAATTAAGTTTTTAGAAGTCATCTATGGGTAATCTTATAAAATGTGTTGGAAACGCCCTCATAAAATTATTCAAAGAAAATTTTTATGAAGTCGGCTTTGAAATTATTATAGGGAAATATTAGTAGAACAAAATTATCTATGCAAAACACTAAACAAAGTCTTCTGGGGACATATTTAAAAAAATTAATTTTCAAAAAAACAATTAAAAGCAATAAAAGTTCGGCCGGGCCGAATCTTATATACCCTCCACCATGGATCGCATTTGTCGAGTTCTTTTCCCGGCATCTCTTCTTAGGCAAACAAGGATATAAGAAAAGATTTGCTCTGCTATTAGAGCGATATCAAGATATGGTCCGGTTTGCACCACAATTAAATTTTATGTTGGAGACCTGTGTAAAATGGCAGCCAATTCGACTAAGAATTGCACCCTTTGGGGGCTCAAGAAGTAAAATAAAGAGATCGATTTATATGGGAGCTGTATCAGGCTATAGATCGATTCAGACCATTATAAACACGTATGTTGATGCTTATAAGAGGATCCTCCATACAAAATTTCAGGCAAATCGGATAATAATTGCGACCTCTAGAGGCTCAAGAAGTCAAGACCCAAGATCGGTTTATATGGCAGCTATATCAGGTTGTGAACCGATTTGAACCTTATTTGACACAGTTGTTGAAAGTAAGAATAAAATATGGCATGCAAAATTTCAGTCCAATCGGATAGGCATTGCGCCCTCTAGAGGCTCAAGAAGTCAAGTCCCCAGATCTTTTTATATGACAGCTATATCAAGTCATGAATCGATTTGAACCATACTTGGCACAGTTGTTGGATATCATAACAAAATAATTCGTGCAAAAATTCATTCCAATCGGATGAGAATTGCGCCCCCTAGAGGCTCAAGAAGTCAAGTCCCCAGATCGGTTTATATCAAAGCTATATCAGGTTATGAACCGATTTGAACCTTATTTGACACAGTTGTTGAAAGTGAGAATAAAATACGTCATGCAAAATTTCAGACAAATCGGATAGGAATTGCGCCCTCTAGAGGCTCAAGAAGTCAAGACCTAAGATCGGTTTATATGACAGCTATATCAGGTTATGAACCGATTTTAACCATACTTAGCACAGTTCTTGGATATCATAACAAAATAATTCGTGCAAAAATTCATTCAAATCGGATAAGAATTGCGCTCTCTAGAGGCTCAAGAAGTCAAGACCCAAGATCGGTTTATATGACAGCTATATCAGGTTATGGCCCGATTTGAACCATACACAGTTGTTGGACATCATAACAAAACACGTCGTGCATTTCATTTAATTCCAATCGGATAAGAATTTTGATATCCGAAAGGGGGGGGGGGGGGGGGGGGGCGGACCCTCCCCCTTACCCTAATTTTCAGAGACTCCAGATCTCGGAGATGGGTGATGCGATTTAAGTGAAAATTTGTGTGCTCTCATATAGTACCCTAAAAACAAAAAATTGGTATCCAAATTTCGGATGAGGCACCAAAGGGGGCCGCCCTACCCTAAAACCTACCAAACATATATTTAAACCAATCACGACAATATGGGACTCAAATAAAAGGTAATTAAGATTGGGAAACATATCTGATACCCATTTGTCAGACCAAGTGTTAGGGGGACCACCCCAACCCCCAAAACACCTCTAAATCGGACATATTTACCGACCATGGCAATATGGGACTCAAATGAAAGGTATTTGCGAGTAGAATACGAATCTAATAGCCAAATGTGGGACTAAGTTCTGGGGGTCCTCCCCTTCCCAAAAACACCCCCCAAAATAGGACTTATTTACTGACCATGGGAATATGGGGCTTAAATAAAAGGCATTTTCGAGTAGAATTCGAATCTGATATCCCAATATGGGTCCAAGTGTTTGGGGGGCCGCCTCTCCCCCAAAATCATCCCCCTAAAGGGGAAAAATTTACGACCATAGCCATATGGGGCTCAAATGAAAGGTCTTTGGGAGTAAAGCACGAAGCTGATATCGATATTCGGGAAAAGTATCTATGGGGCCACCCCATCCCCACAACACCACCCAAATAATCGGTATTTTCTGACTATTGCAATATGAGGCTCAAATAAGAGGGTTTTTTAAGTGGAACACAAATCCGATATATATTTTGAAGGCGAACTCACTGAGTGGCCGCCCCAATACAAAGCACCCCCCAAGCCGGTCATGTTTGCCAACTACGGAAATATGGGGCTCAAATTAAAGGTATTTGGGAGTAGACCACGTATATGATATCAACATTAGGGACCAACAGTCTAGGGGACGTTCAACCACCAACAACCCCCAAATAGGACGTATTTACTCACCAAGAAAATTTGAGTTTTAAGGAGAGTGGAATTAAATGTTTATAGTTTTTAGGGCCAATACCACAAACAAGACATATTAGCTGACTTTTGCAATAAGGAGTTTAAATGGGACTAGAAAACGAATTTGATATCCAATTTTGAGGCCAATGGCAATATGGGTTTCAAATAAATGATATATAGATATGTGAGTATAGAGCGCGATCCTGATATATTTTCCGCGCTTAGTATTTGGAAGACCACCCTAATCCCCAAAACACCCCTAAATCAGCCATATTTACCGACCATGTCAATGTGGAGCTAAAATGAAAGGTATTGAAAGGCAAGAATTGATACCAACTTTCGGGACCAATTTTCGGGGAGTCTACCCCTTTTCCAAAATATCCCACTAACAGCAATTTTTTACTGACCATCGCAATATGGGGCTCAATTAAAGGTATTTGGGCCTTTGTTGAAGTTTTGTCAAAAGAAAATATTACGCTGAAATTTTGTCTTTGGAAAAATATTATTAAAATTTTTTTTTTATAAAAAATGTCATTAAATTTTGTTTTAATTACAATTTTGTCCTTAAGAAAAATAATTTTAAGGCGGCCCTCAGCAAAATGTTTTCTTTGTAGAATATTATAAATAAAAATGTTTATGAAATCTTTGTTAAGAATAATTTTAATTTACATTTTTTATTTAGACTCAATCATTTCGGGCAAGGGCCCCCCTCTGGCTACGTCCCTGTCTGCCATACAGAACGATATGCCGGTTTAGGGTCTTAAGCCCGTAAGAGGCGCATTTATTATCGGATTTCGATGAAATTAGGAACAGTGTGTTAATTAGACCCTCCCAATATTCGACAATGTGCCGATTAAGGGTCTTGAGCCTGCAAAAGCCGCAATTATTTTCCAATTTCGCTGAAATTTGGGATAGTGAGTTGATTAAAGTCTGCTGATATCCGACTAAAATATGGTTCAGATCGGACTATATTCAGATATAGCTGACATATAAAGCGATCTGCTGATTAATGGTTCTAAAAAATTCGGTCTAAAATTAGATAAAACTTCAAATTTCTACTTATAGGGTAGGTGCAGGACATTATGCAATCGACACCTTCGGCATCATAACGGATTTGAGCGTAATCATTAGTTGACGAATATTTCAAAACAACAATCAAACCAAACTCCCGAAGGTGCCCGTCTCATATGTCAAAAGTAGAGTGTCATTCAGCATTCAATGGCAACATTATTAACGCCATCACACCTTCACCGTCTAATCTCAATCATTCTGAAGGTGAAGAAGAAAAATATCTTTCGAAATTATAAATTTTATTTCATTTTAACACATTTAACTACCATGCCGTGAAGGTGAAGGTCCACTCAATTAGTTTTGTTTTTACAGCTCCAAGTGAAATCAATTTCAAGTTGTTTATATATAACCAAAATATCAAGTCAAGAAAGAAGCTTGAAAAGTTTTCTACATTGTTGGGGCAGCACCCATGCTGTTACCAGGCGATTTATCTCAGGTAAGCGAGACATGTGTGGGTTATTCTTTCCAACTTTCAGGCCCATGCAAATGCTTTATTGCAATTTTTGTTGATACAGGCCTTCCACTCATGTGCTATTTGTGTGATGTGTTAAGCCTCATGTCCTCATGTCCACATGTCCATCAAAAGTGACTTGGGCATCTTAAGCAGATTACAAAAGGATTAGCAAAAATTGCGGGCGATTTTGTGTTAACGGCCAAACGGAAAAGAAATCTTCCTACAATCATGGAAGCGTGTGGCGTTTGGTTTCTTTAAATTAGTGAAGAAATATCTATGGTTGGACAGAGATGGTTATGAAAATACAGTACACAGGCACTACTATTATCACCTCAGATGAAAGAAAATCGTATAATACATGTGGGTAAAACACCACAGAATATGAAAATATTTCTATTCTATTACCTATCTGCCGATTTAGGGTCTTAAGCCTATAATAGGCGCATTTATTGCAGATTTCGCCGAAATTTTACATAGTGAGTTTAATAAGGCCCGCCGATATCTGAACCCAAAAAGGAACATATTTGGGTATAGCTGCCATACAGACCGATCTGTCGATTTTGGGTTTTACGCCTATAACATTTCTTACCCGACTTTACTGAAATAGGGATCAATGAGTTGCATCAAGACACCCAACATCTGTCCCGAATAAAGGGCTTTATTTAGCTGCCATATAGACCGATCTTCAGCTTTAGAGTCTAAAGACCATAAAAGGCGCATGTATTCTCCGATTTTGCTGAAATTTGCAACAGTGAGTTGCACTAGGGGCCTCGACATCCCATCAGAATGTGGTGTATATCGGACCATATTTACATACAGCTGCCGTATAGGCCGATTTAGGGTCTTAACCCTATAACAACAGGCGCATTTATTACCCGATTTTGCTGAAATTGAGATCAGTGAGTTGTATCAAGACTCCGATAGACTCAGTTCCGAATATGGTCCAGATCGGGCTTAATTTAGATATAGCTTCCATATAGATCGATCTTCAGCTTTAGCCTCTAAAGACCATAAAAGGCGCATTTTTCTCCGATTTTGATGAAATTTGGAACAGTGAATTTTTTTTGGGCCCGTCGACATCGAATCGAATACAAAAAGGTCCAGATCGGAACACATTTGGATAAAGTTGATATATAGACCGATCTGATCCGATTTTGGGTCTTAGGCCTATAATAGGCTCATTGGGCCATATTTAGATATTGCTGCCATAGAGACCGATCATCAGCTTTAGGGTTTAAAGAACATAAAAGGCACATTTGTTCTGTTTTAAGGCTCCCGACATCCAACCCAAATATGGTCTAGATCGGATCATATTTAGATATAGCTGTCTAAATGATAGCTGTCATCCAGATTTTTTAGAAATGTCGTGAAAGGAGCGTTTCATTTAATTTCGATTCATTTCTCTTCGATTCGTTTCATTTCAATTCACTTCAATTCATTTCATTTTGGTTCATTTCATTTCGATTCATTTTATTTCGATTAATTTCATTTCGATTGATTTCATTTCGATTCGATAGATGATAGCTGTCATCTAGATCTTTTAGAAATGTCATGAAAGGAGCGTTTCATTTAATTTCGATTCGTTTCATTTCGATTCATTTCATTTTGGTTCATATCATTTCGATTCATTTCATTTCGATTGATGTCATTTCGATTGACTTCATTTCGATTCATTTCATTTCGATTCATTTCATTTCGATTCATTTCATTTCAATTCATTTCATTTTGATTCATTTCATTTCGATTGATTTCATTTCGATTCATTTCATTTCGATTGATTCCAGTTTGATTGATTTCATTTCGATTCATTTCAAATCGATTCATTTCCCTTAATTTCGATCCATTTCGATTCATTTTATTTCGATTCATTTCGATTGATGTCATTTCATTTTGGTTCATTTCATTTCGATTCATTTCATTTCATTTCGATTGATTTCATTTCGATTGATTTCATTTCGATTGATTTCATTTCGATTCATTTCATTTCGATTGATTTCATTTCGATTGATTTCAAATCGATTTATTTCCTTTAATTTCGATCCATTTCATTTCGATTCAATTAATTTCGATTCATTTCATTTCGATTCATTTCATTTCAATTCATTTCATTTCGCCGTCTGTCTGTCGAAAGCACGCTAACTTTTGAAGGAGTAGAGCTAGCCGCTTGAAATTTTGCACAAATATTTCTTATTTATGTAGGTCGCTTGGGATTGTAAATGGACCAAATCGGTCCATGTTTTGATATAGCTGTCATATAAACCGATCTTGGGTCTTGACTTCTTGAGCCTCTACAGGGCGCAATTCTCGTCCGATTTGACTGAAATTTCGCACATAGTGTTTTGATATCATTTCCAAAAACTCTGCTAAGTATGGTTTAAATCGGTCCATAACCTAATAAAGCTGCCATATAAACTGATCTTGGGTCTTGACTTCTTGAGCCTCTAGAGGGCCCAATTCTCTTCCGATTGAACTGAAATTTTGCACATAGTGTTTTGATATCACATTCAAAAACTGCGCTAAGTATGGTTCAAATCGGACCATGGTTTGATATAGCTGCCATATATACCAATCTTGGGTCTTGACTTCTTCAGCCTCTAGAGGGCGCAATTCTCACACGTTCGGAAGAAATTTTGAACAGCGGCTTCTCTCATGACCTTCAACATACGTGTATGGTCTGAATCGATCAATAGCTTGATACAGCTCCCATATCAACCGATCTCCCGATTTTGCTTCTTGAGCTCCGAGTGAACTGAAATATTACACAATGACTTCTACAATATTCAACATTAATTTATGGGCCGAATCGGAATATAACTTAATATAAAGAGATACGGCGCATAGAACTCGACAAATGCGATCCATGGTGGAGGGTCGGCCCCGACCCGGAGGCAGATATCAGATTATTTTATTTTACTTTATTTTATTTTTTTTATTTTATTTTTCTTAAATAAAATTATTTTATTTTATTTTAGTTTATTTTATTTTTATTTTAATTTTAATTTTAATTTTAATTTTAATTTTAATTTTAATTTTAATTTTTATTTTATTTTATTTTATTTTATTTTATTTTATTTTATTTTATTTTATTTTATTTTATTTTATTTTATTTTATTTTATTTTATTTTATTTTATTTTATTTTATTTTATTTTATTTTATTTTATTTTATTTTATTTTATTTTATTTTATTTTATTTTATTTTATTTTATTTTATTTTATTTTATTTTATTTTATTTTATTTTATTTTATTTTATTTTATTTTATTTTATTTTATTTTTATTTTATTTTATTTTATTTTATTTTATTTTATTTTATTTTATTTTATTTTATTTTATTTTATTTTTTATTTTATTTTATTTTATTTTATTTTTTTATTTCATTTTTTTATTTTTTTATTTTATTTTATTTTATTTTATTTTATTTTATTTTATTTTATTTTATTTTATTTTATTTTATTTTATTTTATTTTATTTTATTTTATTTTATTTTATTTTATTTGCCACCTTCCACAATTTTCTTACCTCATCTCGTAGGGTGCATATGTTAAAAAGTCTTAAGAGTTTATCTCTTAACCATCGCAGTAATCCGGTCTTAGGCCAAAACAATCCTTAAAGCCTTTTGGCTTAAAGTGCTACAATGTTGCATCTTGGCAGGCTGTGTGTGTGTGTTGTTTTTGCTCTCAAGATTATTGTAATTGGCTTAGAGGCAAATATTTTGTAACAATTGTTAACAGCCTTCATGTTTGAGGCCAGCCCCTTGTTTCGCTTTCCTAAGAGCGATTTGTGTTTCCTGTCTACTGATGCTGTTGTTGTTGTTATGGCTGTATGTCCTTATTGGTGGTGTATTGCCCAATGTCCTTGTAATGTTTTGGGCGGCGGCATCTCGCGTTTGTTCTTCTCAAATGTCCCAATGTGTGTGTCCTTAAGGATTTATTGATTTGTTGTTTCGTTCGTTTTTTTTTCCTTCTTTGAAGCTGTTTTTTGTCCTCCCAAAATGAAGAAAAAAAAATTAAGAAAGGACACATTTGCCTTTGGCCTTAATTGTTTGTTTATGTTTGGACTATAGAAGTAATTGGGCTTTATTGTTTTCGGAATAAGGTCATTTGACTTCTTAACTGTGAAGTTCAAAGTGCCGACCGCAAGGACCACACACGCACGATGGCTATCTCAAAAATTGTCATCGGAATTTTTTTTAAAGGATTTTGTCACAGAAAATGGCTTTAGAAGAAAGGAAAAAAAGTATGTCGTAAAAAAGGGAGTTTTGTTTGGAAATAAATATGGATGGATTATTAAAACGCTTGTAATGGTTGACATATTTTTTTGTTTTGATATTTTTAAGGACTACAGATGTATCTATAAGCGGATGAAGGTGGCTTCAAAAGGCAAGATTGTAGAATTCATATGAGAAACTTCCCCATAAAGGTTAACAAAAAAAAATTAAGGAAAATAGTTTAGGGTCTTTATAATTCTTCCAGATGCTCAAAAAGTTTGAACGGGTGATCAACAAATATACGAGTTATTGATCTATTGGGTTGCCCAAAAAGTAATTGCGGATTTTTCGTATAGTCGGTGTTGACAAATTTTTTCACAGCTTGTGACTCTGTAATTGCATTCTTTTTTCTGCCAGTTATCAGCTGTTACTTTTAGCTTGCTTTAGAAAAAAAGTGTAAAAAAGTATATTTGATTAAAGTTCATTCTAAGTTTTATTAAAAATGCATTCACTTTTTTTTAAAAAATCCGCAATTACTTTTTGGGCAACCCAATAGATAGTGAGTAACCCATAAACCTTTTCCCCCATTCTCTTAAGCGCATCACCCACAACTTCTCCGTTTGCCCAAAAACCCTGCAGAAGATGGACTTCTCCTTTTGTCCAGAGTGACATCAGAGATCTAAAGTTGGAGTGGGCATTCAGCATCCAGATGTCCTCTTTCTGGAGAAACTGTACCACTTTGCAACCAATTCGCACAGTCGTTGGTATATCAAATTTAAACCAAATTTAAATCAAATTTTTATCAATATTGGTAAAAATGAAAAAATCAGACGTGACATCGGTTCATATGGGAGCTATTTCAGGTAATAGACCGTACTTGGCGCAGTTGTAGGAAGCCATACCAGAACAAAATACGCAAAATCTTAGCACAATCGGACGAAAATTTAGGGTTCAAGGGGCTAAAGATGGCATATTGGGAGATGGGTTTATATGAGAGCTCTATTGGGTAATACACATACTCGGAGTTGGGAGGTCACCGTAGCGCAGAGATTAGCATGTCCGCCTATGACGCTGAAAGCATGGGTTCGAATCCTGGCGAGACCATCAGAGAAACTCTTCAGCAGTGGTTTTCCCCTCCTAATGCTGGCAACATTTGTGAGGTAGTACGCCATGTTAAACTTCTCTCCACAGAGGTGTCGCACTGCGGCACACCGTTCGGACTCGGCTATAAAAAGGAGGCCCCTTATCATTGCATTGAGCTTAAAATTTTAATCGGGCTGCACTCATTGATGTATGAGAAGTTTGTCCTGTTCCTTAGTGGAATGTTTATGGGCAAAATTTGCAATTTCCATGCCACTATGGACATACACCTAAAGCAGAAAATAGTATTTGTTGGCACTTTTAATCATTAAAAGCCTAAATCTTTTAATAATTAAAATCTAGGTCAAGAATTCCGTGCTGCTTACAAAATCCCCAATTGTTTTCCATACCACGCCCCCAAGTTGGTTAATGTCTGATATTGTGTCCCCACCTAAGTGCCGGTGAATGTTAGCCGCGAAAGCCGGCCAATGGCATAGGAAATGCTCCAATGTCTAATTATCCTGCCACACATGCTATCACTTGCCGCACCGATCTTGCATAATTGAGCTCGAAGTCCTATGTGTCCTTTTATGATCCCGAAAGCTATACTGACCTCCTTCTTACTTCCTTTCAACTTTGGGTTAAATGGCATAAAATCGTTCGAAAACTAGTCCACCTTTCAATTTTCTCGGCCTCAAAATGTAATGTTTTAGAATTTTATCATTGAAAACTCATTCCCAAACTCTATTGTCACCTTAAACACTATTTGCAACATTTCTCATTTTTCCTGTGCCTGAAAATGTCTGATGAATTCCACGATTCAATAAAACAACTTTTCACCTTTTTTCTCAGTCACGATATTCCTACTTTTCCTCCGTAATTCTATGGCCAGCAAGGCAAAGTAAAATTTTTCGGGGCGGAAACACTAATAAGCACCTCGAAGCAACATTTAACAAAATGCTGATGCTGCTACCACCTCTACTTCTACTGCAGGTCTTCTAAGTCCATAGCTGCTCAATAATCAGAAAGTGTTCTTCTTAGTTGCTTAATTAACTTCAAGCTCTAAGTGCGTGTACATGGATGATGTGGGGATGGATAGATGGACAGGAGACCATAGCTGAGTGCTGGATTCGTGCATTCAGTGACTATTAACGATCGTCGTCTTCTCATCAAATGTTAATAATTTCATCATCAAGCTCTGGATATGCCCTCCTCTAGGGCCATCATCTATGTACCACACCATAGCAATCATACAATGTTCCAAGTAAATTGCTTTAACCTTCTGCCAACTTTGTTTTTTTTTTGCTTTTTGGCCTCTGCGTATGTGCATGAAGATCTTTGGCTGCCGCTTTGCTTGGTGTGGTGTGGTGCGAAGCTGCAACATAATCTTGGCCCGGCCAACATAACGATGGAGAAAATTGGAGATGGAGTGGTAAAAACAACGACGATGCTGATGACTGCTAAACAAAATGTCAGTTACGCCGTTAACCATGAAAGCCGGACCATCGATTTACCCATCCATCTGATCTGATGATGGTGCGTCTCAGAGACCACAGGAACATTTCATTGCTGCCCCTCCCATGACAAGCAGCCAGTAATGTCGGGCATGTTTTTACCAAAATAAAAAAAATAACCTAACCAGAAACCAGAGCAGTTTTCAAAATGAATGCATCAACATAAAAAAGCAATCAAGCCATCCAAGATGACGATCACGATGATGATGATGATGATGATGAGGCTCAAACACACAAAATCGAAGAAACGGCAAAGGGGCATAATCAACAGCACCAATTCCAATGCTAAGAGCATTATCTAAAGCCATAAGAACATCAATGGACGACCATACGCAGGCGCGTAGTGCGTCAGCTTTTTGTGAGGCTGTATGCCCCGATGCAACGATCGCATCCCGGTAATTATTTTAAACAGTTTCGTTATGCTGCTGATGTCTGTCTGTCTGTCTGTCGGTCTGTCTGTCCATTGGCCTGTCTCTCGTCCTCCATATTTGAGGTTTTCGTATGTTTTTTGAAATGGAGTTAGTTTTTTGTGTTATAGTTGGCTCTTCATTTTCGGAATCTTTGAGATACATTTCAATGTTGTTGTCGGTTTCTAAAAGATTTACTTATGGTTTTTTTTGATGTTGTAGTTATTACGCAGTCTTGTGTTCAATGGACTCGCATGTCATGTGAATCTGTCTGTCCGTCTGTCTGGCTCTGTTCCCCCATTGATGGCGTATTGACGGCATGATGGGACTTTTGGAAAAGAAAGCCAATTAGGTACAGTAAAACAAAATTTAAATAAAGGAAAATTAAATTGTCCATCACCATGGATTCGGCTAAAACATGGGAGCTATATCAGGTTAAGGACCGATTTGGACATAGTTATTGGAAGTCATAACAGAACACTACATGCAAAATTTCAGCCTAATCGGACAAAAATTGCGGTTTGTCAGGGCTCAAGAAGTAAAATCGGGAGATCGGTTTATATGGGAGCCGCATCAGGTTATAGACCGATTCGGACCAGATTTTAAACAGTTATTGGAAGTCATAAAAGATTTTAATATGCAAAATTTCAGCGAAATCGGACAAAAATTGCGGCTTGTAAGGGCTCAGGAAGTCAAATCGGGAGATCGGTTTATATGGGACCTATATCAGGTTATAGACCGATTCGGACCGTACTTTCCTCAGTTATTGGAAGTCATAACAGAACACTACATGCAAAATTTCAGCCAAATCGGACAAAAAATGCGGGTTCTAGTGGCTCAAGAAGTCAAATCGGGAGATCGGTTTATATGGGAGCTATATCAGGTTATAGACCGATTCGGACCGTACTTGACTCAGTTATTGGAAGTCATAACAGAACACTACATGCAAAATTTCAGCCAATTGGGACAAAAAATGCGGCCTCTAGGGGCTCAAGAAGTCAAATCGGGAGATCGGTTTATATGGGACCTATATCCGGTTATAGAACGATTCGGACCATACTTGACTCAGTTATTGGAAGTCATAACAGAACACTACATGCAAAATTTCATACTTGACCATACTTGACTCAGTTATTGGAAGTCATAACAGAACACTACATGCAAAATTTCAGCCAATTGGGACAAAAATTGCGGTTTGTTAGGGCTCAAGAAGTCAAATCGGGAGTTCAGTTTATACGGGAGCTATATCAGGTAATAGGACGATTCGAACCGTACTTGGCTCAATTGGTGGAAGTCTTAACAGAACACTACATGCCAAATTTCAGCGAAATCGGATAAAAATTGCGGCCTGTGCGGGCTCAAGAAGTCAGGTTATATGGGAGCTATATGAGGATAATTTCAAATTTCAGCCAAATCTGACAAAAATTGCGGCTTCCAGGAGTTCAAGAAGTCAAATCGGAAGATCGGCTTATATGGGAGCTATATCTAAATCTGAACCGATATAGCCCATTTGTAATCCCCAACGACCTACATCAATATTAAGTATCTGTGCAAAATTTCAAGCGGCTAGCTTTATGCAATCGTGATATTTTCGGAAAATCTAACAAATGAGGTTATTCATGGAGGGTATTCATGGAGCATTACTTCTCAGACCACGCTACATTAGGTTTAGAATGGCACGGCCAGCGCCGAATCCGATAAGCTTCCGTAGTAAGTTGAAAAGAAACTAGCCATAATTTGGAAGACTAGTTAAAAGAAGACTTTGGCAAGAAAATTTACATCGTCCAAGTATAGAACTCACGGAGACACCTGAATCTTGGGATAATGATGTTGATCGAAGGCTTATCATTACAGAATTTATGGTGAAAGAGTCTTTGAGGAGCTTCAACACCATTTAAGTCACCCGGAACTGATGGAATATTCTCGGCGCTACTACAGGAGGATGCCGACTACCTGGCACCCGACCTGGAAGATATTTTCATAGCTTGCCTGGGACTTGCATATACTCCGCAAACCTGGCAGGAGGCATGGGTGGTATTCATACCCAAGCCCGGCAAGGCAAGTTATGTGACACCAAAGGCCTACAAACCTATAAGCCCTACGTCCTTTCTACTCAAAATCGTGGAATGTATTGTGGGCACCATGATAAAGAGTGGGACATCTGGTGAACTGCTCATATACAAACAGCATGACTATATCAAGGGAAGGTCGTTGGAGACTGCCCTGCACGAGGTTGTGCATAAAATAGAAGAATCCTTAGAAGAATCCTTCTTTGCCAAAACGTACACACTGGCGGTAGGCACTGACATCGTGGGGGCTTTTAACACACTAATCCAATCTTAAGACCAGGGTCGGGTGCACCCTGTCCTTAGAGACTGGATAAACCATATGCAAAG
Source organism: Stomoxys calcitrans (assembly GCF_963082655.1). NCBI lineage: Eukaryota > Metazoa > Arthropoda > Insecta > Diptera > Muscidae > Stomoxys > Stomoxys calcitrans. The sequence goes on from NC_081556.1 coordinate 125,135,810, forward strand.
GAACAGGTGGATAAATTGTGTCTCATGACATAATTGGACACTCCTATGGGTGACCACCATAGATGACCTATTACAAGGGAGGGATTTGAATCCGTCTGCTACGTACGATGTTATAATAATTCTAAGGGGTAAGTATACGAACGAGCTGTGCAGAAGGGCCGAAAGGGTCTTCCATATGTCATATGACTGGGCTAGATCCAGAGGTCTCAATCTTAACCCAGAGAAGACTTAAATATGAATGTTCACGAGGAAGACGACGTTGGGCCAATTTAATGCACCACATTTCCTCCACGAAACAATTTTGATATCTCACAAGATCAAATAATTAGGTGTGATCTTGGACAGGAATCTGAATTGAAAGTGTCACATTCAGGAGCGTACTGAGAAGACTCAGAGGTGTTGAGCACTATGTAGACGAGCCGTAGGCACGAAATGGGATATGAATCTGAGGATTGCCGATGCTTACTTACGTTTCAGTAGTTTGGTTGACTGCTATGGAGAAAAAGTGTAATGTAAGGATAATATAGGGTTGCCCAAAAAGTAATTGCGGATTTTTCATATAGTCGGCGATGACAAATTTTTTCACAGCTTGCGACTCCGTAATTGCATTCTTTCTTCTGTCAGTTATCAGCTGTGACTTTTAGCTTGCTTTAGAAAAAAAGTGTAAAAAAAGTATATTTGATAAAAGTTCATTTTAAGTTTTTTTCTAAATCTAAATTTTGTCTTGGCATAAGCGGAACGACCACTAGGACACTGGAGACTAATTTAGATATCCGACCCATAGACAAACAGATTAAGTGCGAGGCAGCCACTGCGGCTATGAGACTTAAGGCAATGGGAGAATGGATTGAGGACAAGAGCTGCTAATACCGTCGCGGTATAATCGAGGCGACGATAGGAAATCTGGAAGGAAGGGAAAAGGTTTCCGTTCGGATACCTGAGAAGACACTTGTGCTGCCAGCGGCACAGTCTTGGATTGATGTAAACCTAGTCTACACCGAGAATCCAGAGACTGAGATCTGTTTTAGACTGGCTGACCATAATACGTCATACAGGCGGAGATCCGGGCGATCACGGAATGCGTGAGATGGTATGGTGTTAATGCGAAAGTATGAAAATCTTTACGGGCAGTAAACAGGCCATAATGGCATTAACGACCAGGTCGGTAAGATCACGAACAGTCTTGGAATGTAAGAGGAAGAATAACGCCTTCTCTAAGGATGACAGGATCCGCATCGTTTGGGTGCCGAGCCATAGCTGAGAAACTGGGAATGAGAAAGCAGAGAATTTGGCAGTTAAGGCCAGAGAACTGCCGTCAATAAACTTGGTTAACCCGAAGCCTTTTGATTCGACACAGTGCAAGTTAAGGGCTTGGGCGACGAATGCGCATTCAACTCTGTGGAACAGCGAAACGGTCGGTAGGACGGTGAAAATCCTAGCATTTTCTATGACATTGCCTAGCTTTCGATGCTTACAGATACCGGCACTTAGGTGGGGACACAATATCGGACATGATCCAATTTAGGGGCGTGTCATGGAAAACAACTAAAGATTTGTAAGTAGCACGGAATTCCTAACTTAGATTTTCTCTTTCGAGGTTACTTTTTTTAAGTATTTAGAGCCCACAACGAGCCGATTACTGGCTTAGGTGTATGTCCATAGTGGCATGGGACGGATTAACATCCGCACTATCTTTTCAACCTAACCGAATCCGGCACGTAGAACCGGCTATTTATTGCTATATGCAAATTTTGCCCCTGAACTCCACTAAGGAACAGGTGCAAACTTCTCACCTAACAATGAGTGCAGACCGATTCAAGTCTAAGCTCAATGATAAAGGACCTTCTTTTGATAGCCAAGTCCGAACGGCGTGACACAGTGCGAGATCTCTTTGGAGAGAAGTTTTACATGGCATAGTACCTCACAAATGTTGCCAGCATTAGGAGGGGACAACCACCGCCGAAAATTTTATCTGATGGTCTCGCCAGGATTCGAACCCAGGCGTTCAGCGTCATAGGCGGACATGCTAACCTCTGCGCTACGGTGGCCTTCATATTTGCAATATTTTTGCTATATATTTGTCGAAATGTGGGACTTATGGGTCTTTCGAATCTCCTTACCTTTATATTGTAAGGGACACGATAGCCTTTAATTGAATTTACTTAAGCATCATACTTAAACATTTTCCAAGATTCGATTAATTGATAGACTCAATTAAGTGATTGTTTATTAATGAACAAATTTTCATAATTGAATCAATTAATTTTTTAATTGAAAACAGCAAAAATTTTAATCACGACTGTTATTGGAACAAACCACATTCAATTAAGAAACGATTAAATCGATTAATTTTTTAATTGAAAACAATATCATTTTCAATTAAATTTTTAATTGAAAATTCTTTTGCGATTTTTTTTTCTGTGATAGTAAATTTTTCCCAAATCTTATATACAATGTCATAATTTCAATAAACCCACTGTACGTGGGCTGATGATGCGTTGTGCGTTTTTTTTTTGGGATAATTTTTTTCTCAGACTCAGCCGATAATAACCATAATAACAGCAACGATGATGATTAGGATTGAACATGGATGACTATGAGCCGGATGGACGCATGTACACATGTATGTATGGATTGGATATTCGATGGATGAATGGAGCTTGACGACGACAACGATGATGATGATGATGATGTGGATATAGATGCGTTACTGTGCCGTGCCAGCCATCATCAAGTGGTGTTCATTGTGTGTTGTGGGCTGTCAACAGCCTCCGGGATGAAATGATCAACTTTGATCATATAATGAATGTTTTACTTGTGGTCTCAGATATGTGGTCTTAACTAACCGTATGGCAGTAACCACATCGACCATAATGGCTACAAATGTGCGCATCAAAGAGAAAATTGCTAAGAACCGAAGGGCGGATAATTTTGTCATTCCATTTGCAGTTGCAATCCAAAGTTTGAATATAATGATTTGAAACTTTCCACAAATAGTTTTTTTTATAACCCACCTTTGAAGATTAATTTCAAAGGTGGGTATATGGGACTATATTTTGTTATAGCTCCCATATTAACCGATTTAAGATAAAGGACCCATTATAGGTTCTGTTACTAACCAGTGAGTTGTATGTAACCCTTAACATCCTTCCCAAATATGATGCATATCCGATCATATTTGGTTATAGCTGCCATATAAACCGATCTGCTGATTTAAATCTTCGGCCCATAAACGACAGATTTAAGATATTTAGAATTAAGGACAGACAAAAGTATTAACGGATGTGTATATACACGAAGCCGGTTAAGTGAAACGCTAAAAATGCGTCAATTTTGTTTCTCTTATGCGCAATTTTCATTTAAGCGCGGTTCGGATAAGTGACAATTATATGCAGTTAGATGTCAATTTTGTTTCTCTTATCCGGAAATTTCATTTAAGAGAGGTTCGGATAAGTGACAATTATTTGCTGTTAAGCGGTTAATTAAACACGAAAGCGAACTTTGACGTCACCACATTAAATATGTATGAAATAATTGGAATTGAAAAAAAAAATGCAATGCTCAGTAGGACTCTTTAAAAAGTCAGACATAACTATTAGTGAAATGGCAGTGCAATTATGGCAGAAATTTTAATTGCTGACGCGAATTTTTCAATTCCATTTAATTTCTAATAGATATGAATTTTTCACTCATGCGACTTAAGTTTCATGTGAAAACTAAATTTGGGGTTTAAGAAATTTTTCAGTTGAGCGAAATTTTCAGTTACTCGATATTTCATCTAAGCGATCTCATTTGCATTGACATACACCAAAAATTAATTGTTCTTTCTATCAAGTTTCGCTTAAGCGGAATTTTTCACTTAAGCCGAATTTTTCGCTTAAGCGCAATTTTTCACTTAAGCGGAATTTTTCACTTTTGCGGATTTTTTTTATTAAAGCGTATTACAGTTATGCGGTTTTGACTGCATACAAGAAATGACGGAAGTACATGGGTTGACTGACCTTGACCAGCTAGAAACTTTCAGATGCCACGGAGTCACTTGCTAAAGGACTAAAAAGACTAAAAAGACTTGACGATAATTGTCTTGTCGTTCCTTCAGAAGGCCCTTGAGAGATTACTGGACGCGTTTGACAGTAATCTTTTTGATTCATTATAAATAAGCTGCTGCCAGTATGATTACACTAAGAATCTGTTAGTAAATTATGCTCTTCATAATGTAGGGTATGTTGTATGTCTTTTTGGGCGATATGATATAAGGCCCCAATGCAATAGAGCCTCAAACGGAAAATAAAAGAGAGATCCACAAAATGGAGTTTTATTTCATAATGCAATAAGTCCTCAAAATTAAAAATTAAATAAGGCCGCAAAAAAAAAAAAAAGAAAAAAAAACAAGTAAAAGCGAGCTAAGTTCGGCCGGGCCGAATCTTGGGGACCCACCATCATGGATTCTGCTAAAATATGGGAGCTATATCTAGTTATAGACCGAATTGGACCGTATTTGGCGCAGTTGTTGAGAGTCATAACAGAACACCAGAATTTAGACTTCCAGGCGCTCAAGAAGTCAAATCGAGAGATCGCTTTATATGGGACCTATATCAGGTTATACACAGATTTAAACCGTACTTGGAACAATTTCAGCCAAATCGGACAAAAATTGCGACTTCTAGAGGCTCGAGAAATCAAATCGGGAGATCGGTTTGTATGGGAGCTATATCCAAATCTGAACCAATATGGCCCATATACAATCCGAAAAGACCCACATCAATACCAAGTATCTGCGTAAAATTTTAAGCGGCTAGCTCTACGTTCGACCACTATCGTGATTACGACAGACGGACGGACATGGCTAGGGGCATTATGTCAAATGTCATAATGCCCCAAAATTTGGGGCATTATGTCATATGAGAGAAAGTCCTCATTTTAAAATCAAATAATACCGCAATAAATAGTAACAGTAAAAAAATATTTTGCTCCCTGTATGAAGAAACTTCTCGATTTTAGCAAAATTAAATAAAAGCATAATCGATAGTTTTGGGGCTTTGCGTCATTTTAAAATTTGGGGTTTTATTTCATATGAAACTAAGCTCCCATTTTTAGAATGAAATCAAGCCCCAAAAATAACCCAAATATTGCATTGGGTCTTCATTCCATACCGCCACACAGTGGGCCAAATGGCAAAAAAATTGGAAATAAGTCTACAACTTTTTATCTGTTGATTTTAGCCATACAAAATGTTCTAGACATTTGTAGAGGAGGACATAGGCTTTCAGAAAAGTGCTGTTGTTGGTCCATATCTTTAATACAGGGTGAGCTACAGGGTGTCAAAGTTGACCACTTTTGACTTCTCCAAGCTTCTGGGGGCCATAACTTTTGATCTACTCAACCGATTTACATGATTTAGGACTCTAGAGAAAGAGCTTGACAAGATCTAAAAAACTTATGCATAAAGTACCATGCCATCGTGTACTGTTAAGGAGTTATGAATTGTTTAATTTTAAAATATGAAAATTTGGCCTTGGTTTTTTTCAGTGTTTTTTAAATAACTCCGTCAATTTTAAAGCTATAAACTTCATACTTCACACAAATTATGCCAGCATATGTGTGCATAAAATACAAAAGGAATCACGTGAATATCTTTGGCGGTTTAAAAATGGCATCGTTTTCAATATGAAAAATATTTTTTTTGTCAAAAAATTGCAAAATTTTTCAAAAAAGATACTCCCATTTCCTTTAAGTTTTCGCAAACTTTGGCCGTCAAAGCATTATCATTTCTTTCCATTTTCACAAAGTCGAGGTATTAAGAAAAGTTTTAAGTGCTAATTTGGCTAATTTCGATATCAAACAACACCGTTATCTTAAGACCAAAATGGCCAATTTTTTTACTAAACTTCAAAAGTTTCTCACTGGAAAAAAAGTTCCACGGGGATTTTTTCGCTTTTTTTGAACTTAAATGAAAGCTTAAAATGTTCCCAACATTTTAAGGTATGTCTCGCCATATCCTAGCCATAAATGAGATCGTAGCGATCAAAATACTAGAAAAAGTCAATTTTCAAGTAGTGCTATATTCATTGCTAAAAAACAAGTATTACGTCACATTTTATTGCAAAGATGTTAAATAAACTTTTATTTGGTAACACTTCTTCTACAAAACACAAAAAGAATCATGGAAATATCTCTATTCTATTCCATTTTATGGAACCGGCAATAAAAAAGTCAATTTTTCAAAAAAGTCGAATTTCCCAAATTTTGTTTTTGTTGTCCTAATTGCACATGACACACTATAGCCATATTTACGCAACATACCTTATCGTAAAGGAAATTTTCATACCTTTCCAACAATGTATAAAACATTTCTCAACTCGGATTCTATCTACTCTAAAATTCATTTACACTTCATTAAACTCTATATAAAAATGTCTATTTGTGAAATGGAACCTTATATGGGGCCTACACTAAAACATTGATAGATTTGCCCAGGGTTTACAATACAAATGTGTTAGAATAAAAAAAGGTCTCCTGCCAAAGTTTAAAAAAATTGGAATAAAAATATGTGTTTTAGAGCGAAAACACTTCGCATCGGCGTGCGTTTATATGTATATTAGCTACTCCCAAAATAAAAAAGCATTTTAGTTTTGTATTATTTGATTTTATTCTCTACCAAATAATCTAAGGTATCAAAATTTAAAAGCTCTTTAATTTGAATGGCATCGGGATCGTCCTTATCTATATCGTCACATATTTTTGGTAGCCATTTAGTTCTGATGCTGTATAGTACCGGATCAGACGATAACAATAAATATTGAAGTAAATCATAATTTTGGTTAAATTTGGTGCTCTTTCGGGTATTGAAAAGCCGGAACTGTTTAACATCTCTATTACGGGATTCCTGAGCTTCTTCTGTAAGTTCTCCTAACGGAAGTATGTTGTATTCCACAATTTCCTTGCCATGATGTAAGACTTTATGTACTGTCGGTGTTAAAGCTTTCCACGAATATAAATCAGATAAAATGTTTTTTGTGTCATTACTATAAGCTTCAAATTTGGTTGAATTTATCATCTTTTTGCTATTGATTACAGCCAAAATCACTTTGAATCGTCTTAGCAAGTGTTCATCAAGACCGGTTATTTTAGATGTCGATACGGGGTCCTCAAAAAACCGCCTTGCCGAGTTGCCATCATTTGTGCTTCCGTATCCGTAAAGAGGTTTATCTATTATAAGTCCCTTTTGTTTAAACTCCAACTGGATTCGATTCTTCTCTTCCTGCCTCATTTTGTGAAGATCTTGGTTGTTTCTAGCAGAGACATCGCGGTTTCCAGGGCTAGTCCGATATTTAAGGTCATACGATAAATGCAAACAATACTCCATGAATCGAATTCTACAGTGCAGGGGCGAAATACCGAAATTGAGCGCATTTTCGTTTACTAAATTTTCATCAGACTTGTCCTCGAATTGCCCATTCTTCTTGCCACAAATATTGCATCTCCAATTGGACATAACGCCAGTTAATGCGTTTGCCACCTTTCCATCGATCATAGTGAGTTGTAGTTGAAACGAAACTTTTATATTTCTTCCCAATTGGTTTATAACAATCATGGGTAATGCAGCAATTTCTTCCTTTATTTCGTTCACCAAAGATCGTGTTGTGTTCCGGTCTTCCTTTGTATACTCAAACCGAATTGGGCGACATAAATATTTTGACCCAGGTGTTCTATTTATCCATATATCTTGAAATGCATTTTCTTTCGATGATGAAGATTGGTCCTTGTACAATCTCATTCTCAATGGTACTAATGATGCCATGAAAATTGATGCGAAGTTGGTATCTATTTCTGTTTGTTGCTTATATTCGGAAAATCCAGATGATCCATCACAACCCCATTTGCTGATCAAAACCACTTCGGAATTATTACATGTGTTCAACTGTTCTTCAGTAAAATTAGAAATAATTCTAACAGCTGTATTTTCAACAAGATCAGCAAGTTTCACTCTTGCTTTTAATTCGTCCACGTATATATTTGATGGCACCATTTTCGTCCTGGTGTTGTACAATTTATGTTTTGAGGGTAAACAACCCCATCCTTTTTCACGAAGAGCCTTCCTCATTGTTGAGTATTTGTTTCTTGAGAGGCCTAGGTTCAAAATCAGGGCCAGTGCATCTTCCTCCGTGAATTCTGTAGTCGATTTTGGAGTTGGAATACTTTCTACCATTCTCTTTACCCTTTTCGGAGATGCTAATGGTAAAACATCGACAATTCGTCCAACATTTTTTGGTTGTGTTTTTAACAATGCTGTTTTGAACGTATCTTTTATTAAATTTGGCGGATGTGCCGCCAATAGTTCCTCTTGTTTTTTCTTTTTGGTTTTCTCCGTAACTTCGTCGTATGCTTTGCTAGGCCGGCCGGGAATCAGCGGTTTAATTTCAATAAGTAGATCCGATTTCAGCCACTTCTCATACATTTTGAAAAACTTGATTTTTGCGAATGAACATTCTGGCAACCTTCTCTCAAATGATTTGTAGAATTTTTCAAGTTTGTCTAAAGCGTCTTTATTTAGCCTTATTCCATATATGTGGTCCAAAGTGTAAACAAGTTCCTTAAATGACTCCGTGTATGATTTGGAATCATTTTTGATGTCCCATACAATTTTCGAAAGAGTGGAATACTTCAGTATGACTTCCATAACTTATAAATGTCCTTTACGCCTCTACAAAATATAATGAAGAAAATTTGGATTTTGTTCAAATATTTATGCAATATATTCACAATTAATGACCCATTTCAGGTATCAGACGCAATCGTAAAAAGGGGTCCAAAGTGCCTCTTTTTACTTACTCTTCTATAATTATTTACCTGGACTCGAATTTGGTTAAAAAAAATGACAATGAATTTTTTATGGGTAGGTTTTTTCACATTCATTGATACGGTGGATTTCCTGGGAATTCGACATAGCGAAACAGGTAACATTTGTCTGCATCAAATCTTAACACAAATATATATATATATATGCAGGTATATTTCTAGGTTACTTTTTATTCAAAAATCATCAGCTTACATTAAAAATAGATGTAGGTACTATACAAACGCACGCCGATGCGAAGTGTTTTCGCTCTAAAACACATATTTTTATTCCAATTTTTTTAAACTTTGGCAGGAGACCTTTTTTTATTCTAACACATTTGTATTGTAAACCCTGGGCAAATCTATCAATGTTTTAGTGTAGGCCCCATATAAGGTTCCATTTCACAAATAGACATTTTTATATAGAGTTTAATGAAGTGTAAATGAATTTTAGAGTAGATAGAATCCGAGTTGAGAAATGTTTTATACATTGTTGGAAAGGTATGAAAATTTCCTTTACGATAAGGTATGTTGCGTAAATATGGCTATAGTGTGTCATGTGCAATTAGGACAACAAAAACAAAATTTGGGAAATTCGACTTTTTTGAAAAATTGACTTTTTTATTGCCGGTTCCATAAAATGGAATAGAATAGAGATATTTCCATGATTCTTTTTGTGTTTTGTAGAAGAAGTGTTACCAAATAAAAGTTTATTTAACATCTTTGCAATAAAATGTGACGTAATACTTGTTTTTTAGCAATGAATATAGCACTACTTGAAAATTGACTTTTTCTAGTATTTTGATCGCTACGATCTCATTTATGGCTAGGATATGGCGAGACATACCTTAAAATGTTGGGAACATTTTAAGCTTTCATTTAAGTTCAAAAAAAGCGAAAAAATCCCCGTGGAACTTTTTTTCCAGTGAGAAACTTTTGAAGTTTAGTAAAAAAATTGGCCATTTTGGTCTTAAGATAACGGTGTTGTTTGATATCGAAATTAGCCAAATTAGCACTTAAAACTTTTCTTAATACCTCGACTTTGTGAAAATGGAAAGAAATGATAATGCTTTGACGGCCAAAGTTTGCGAAAACTTAAAGGAAATGGGAGTATCTTTTTTGAAAAATTTTGCAATTTTTTGACAAAAAAAATATTTTTCATATTGAAAACGATGCCATTTTTAAACCGCCAAAGATATTCACGTGATTCCTTTTGTATTTTATGCACACATATGCTGGCATAATTTGTGTGAAGTATGAAGTTTATAGCTTTAAAATTGACGGAGTTATTTAAAAAACACTGAAAAAAACCAAGGCCAAATTTTCATATTTTAAAATTAAACAATTCATAACTCCTTAACAGTACACGATGGCATGGTACTTTATGCATAAGTTTTTTAGATCTTGTCAAGCTCTTTCTCTAGAGTCCTAAATCATGTAAATCGGTTGAGTAGATCAAAAGTTATGGCCCCCAGAAGCTTGGAGAAGTCAAAAGTGGTCAACTTTGACACCCTGTAGCTCACCCTGTATTAAAGATATGGACCAACAACAGCACTTTTCTGAAAGCCTATGTCCTCCTCTACAAATGTCTAGAACATTTTGTATGGCTAAAATCAACAGATAAAAAGTTGTAGACTTATTTCCAATTTTTTTGCCATTTGGCCCACTGTGCGCCATCATTTAAGACCCACCACTAAGGTGTGCACGTGAGTCATGAGTATTTGTGTCACGCGTGAATCATGCGTGAGTCAAGTGATTCGTGAGTGAGATTTAAATCGAATCACGTGATCGTGCGTGAGCGTGATTGAATCTAAAGTTTTTGTGTGTGAGCCTGAATCACGACTTACAACGTCAATCACGTCTCACGAGAAAATCACGAGCCACGATAGTTTCAAGGGTTGCTAATATAATTTTTTATTCCATTTTTCTTATTATAAGCCGAGTGTTCTATCGAACCGAACACTGATTTTGGTAATAAAATTCAATGATTTGCAAGCGTTGCTCGTTAGTAAGTCTATTCATGATGAAATGTCAAAGCATACTGAGCATCTTTCTCTTTGACACCATGTCTGAAATCCCACGTGATCTGTCAAATACTAATGCATGAAAATCCTAACCTCAAAAAAATCACCCTTTATTTTTCTCCTACATTTCGTCGACGTTTGTAAAAAAAAATATTGTTCTCATGGAAAAATATTTTTTATCAACCTGATTCGCAAGTTTTTCGTGAGTAGTGATTTTTCGTGAATCGAACGTGATTCTATATAAAAAAGTCGTGCGTGTCTCGTGTTGTTGAGTGAAAAATCGCTCCCGTGCAGATCTCTACCCCCATCCCACTATAGAATGGGGGGTATACTAATCTAGTCGAGTTTGCGACACTTCGAAATATTGACCACATACCCAGATAAAGGATATATATTCTTGATCGTCTTGACAATCTGAGTTGACGTAGCCATGCCCATCCCTCCTTCCGTCTGCCGAAATGAGCATAAAAATATTCACATGAAACGAACGAATGAAAATATATCCACTTGAAATTTTGTACAGATACTTCCTATCGATGTAGGTCGTTCTGATTGCAAATGGGCCATATCGGTTCAGATATGGATATAGCCTCCATATAAACCGCCCACAGATCCCTCAATTTTCATCCGATTTGGCTTAAATTCGAAACAAAGACTTCAGTTGTGACTTCTAACATCCATGCCAAGTATGATCCGAGCCGGTCTATAAACAGATATAGCCCCCATATAAATCGATCTCTGGATTTGATTTCTTGGGCCTTTAGAAGCCTCAACATTTTATCCGATGAGGCTAAAATTTGGAACAAAGGCTTGAGTTATGACTTCCAACAGCAGTGGCGAGTATAATTCAAATCAGTCTATATAGAGAAAGACTTTGGTTATGACTTTCAACAACCATGTCATGTATGATTAAAATCGGTCTATAAACAGATATAGCTCCCATATAAACTGATCCCTGGATATGACTTCTTGGGCCCTTAGAGTCTTCAATTTTCATCTGATTAGGCTGAAATTTGGAATAAAGACTTTAGGTATGACTTTCAACATCCATGCCAAGTATGATTCAAATCGGTCTAATATAAGCAGATATATTGGGTTGCCCAAAAAGTAATTGCGGATTTTTTAAAAGAAAGTAAATGCATTTTTAATAAAACTCAGAATGAACTTTAATCAAATATACTTTTTTTCTAAAGCAAGCTAAAAGTAACAGCTGATAACTGACAGAAGAAAGAATGCAATTACAGAGTCACAAGCTGTGAAAAAATTTGTCAACGCCGACTATATGAAAAATCCGCAATTACTTTTTGGGCAACCCAATAGCTCCTATATAAACCAATCCCTGGATTTGACTTCTTGAGCCCTTACAAGCCTCAACTTTCATCAGATTTGTCTGAAATTTGGCACAAAGACGTCTGTTTCGAGTTCCAACATCATTGCCGAATATGAAGCGAATGAATAGCTTCCACACAAACCGATCGCCGGATTCAACTTCTTCAGTCCATAATATCCTCAGTTTTCATCCGATTTGGCTGAAACTTTGCACAAGGATTTATGTCCTACCTTTCAACATGATTGCCGAGTATGATCCGAGTCGATCAAAAAACTGGTAAAACTCCCATATAAACCGATTTTCGGATTTGACTTTTTGAGCCTCTAAAAGCCTCAATGTTCATCTAAATTGATTGAAAATTGGCACAAATACATCTGCAAGACTTCCAACATCCATCATTCGAATCGGTCTATATATTTATAAACCGCCCATATAAACCGACCCCCGGATTTGATCTCTTGACCTCCTAGAGGCCTCAATTTTCATCTATTGGGTTGCCCAAAAAGTAATTGCGGATTTTTTAAAAGAAAATAAATGCATTTTTAATAAAACTTAGAATGAACTTTAATCAAATATACTTTTTTTACACTTTCTTTCTAAAGCAAGCTAAAAGTAACAGCTGATAACTAACAGAAGAAAGAATGCAATTACAGAGGCACAAGCTGTGAAAAAGTTTGTCAACGCCGACTATATGAAAAATCCGCAATTACTTTTTGGGCAACCCATATTTATCTGCGTTCGATTTTGAGTATATGCTCACTAGCGTAACGTATAATTCAATCGCTGATACTTTTTGCTTTAGTTTTTTTTTTCATAAGAAAACTTATTGATAATTGCAAATAACTCGCGAAATAAAGAACAAGAATGATGAATACAAGGAAACATACGAAACATTCGAAGATACCAAAGAATGATTTTGGAGCAGAATCATCCAAATCGAAAAAGCAGAAGGTAGCTACAAAAATGGTTCTTTATTGAGCAACCACAAACTAAGTTTCCCTGTGGTGTAAATAAGCCATTAAAGTAGCGAATTTTGAGTGGTAGGTAGGTAGACACATGAACTGATTTCTTTTTTTTATCATTTCTTTATTGCGATGATGATGATGATGCGGCTTTGGCTTCTTATTCATTTGCCAGCTTGGTTTTGCTACCGTTTATTCCTTCACTTTAAATGATGTAGTACTATAATTTCATATACAATGCTTGTTGGCTTAAATGGTGCCCTTACATTGTGATGCCCTAAAAGGACTGGAAATTAAATTGCTCCCCAACAATTACTAAAATAATTGAAATATTTCGAACGCTTTAATAGAGATAAATGCCAAATTTAAAAAATTTCAAAATGTTACAATAAGGTCTTCATGACCAAGGGAATGTTGTAATTACATTTCAGAGTTGTTTTCGTCGCTGCATGGAGCCATTATATGGTCTTGAAATGACAATTATATCCAAATATGGCTGAACATCGAAAAATGTCGTGATGGATTACAAAAATTATTTTGCCATAATTGTTTAATGGATCAGTTTTTTTCAAGAAATGGAAAAGGAATTGATATGTTCCATGGTATAAGGACTTATAATTGGGATAGTAATCAAGTTTAGTAATTGCAAGTTCATTAATAAGGATATTTAACCGTTTTATGTTTATTATTGCAATTATTGGGTTGCCCGAAAAGTAATTGCGGATTTTTTAAAAGAAAGTAAATGCATTTTTAATAAAACTTAGAATGAACTTTAATCAAATATACTTTTTTACACTTTTTTTCTAAAGCAAGCTAAAAGTAACAGCTGATAACTGACGGAAGAAAGAATGCAATTACAGAGTCACAAGCTGTGAACAAATTTGTCAACGCCGACTATATGAAAAATCCGGAATTACTTTTTCGGCAACCCAATAGCTTTTATTTGTGATATCAAGTGTCTGGGGATAGGCTAGCACAGCAGAAAAGGCTCTACAGATCATCCTTCCTGGCTCAGGAAGATGTAAACGATACCCGGCAGCTCACTTTCCTGGCTCAGAAAGATGTAAAGAAAGATGCAAACGACGATACCGCAGGCATGCTAAGGATACTACACGCCAACATGCACAGGAGTAAAGTTGCACATGATCTCCCATCGCAAAATAGTCGCAAAACAACATGCTGACATCCTAGCTTTAAACTCAAAATATGGAGGAAGAAATCAAGGGGCTTGGCTTGAGGATCTCATGAATACAGCTGCTATCTGGATTCTAGACCGCAATGACATTTCACCAGTAAAATTGCAAATTTTGGCCATGAACATTCCACTAAGGAACAGGGGCAAACTTCTCACATATCAATGAGTGCAGTCCGATTCAAGTTTTAGCTCAATGACAAGGGGTCTCCTTTTTATAGCCGAGTCTGAACGGCGTGCCGCAGTGCGACACCTCTTTGGAGAGAAGTTTTACATGGCGTAGTACCTCACAAATGTTGCCAGCATTAGGAGGGGAAAATCACCGCTGAAAATTTTTTCTGATGGTTTTGCCAGGATTCGAACCCAAGCATTTCACCAGTAATCAGCGGAAATGGAAAGGGATACACCTGGCTGCAGCCAAGTAAATTCACCGTGTTTATCAGCTATCTCACCCCTAGTGGCAGAAAAACGATTTCGAGGAAAAACTTGAGAGATCGAAAACACAATGCGAAGATTAGACCGACATTACATAGTAGCTGGCGATTTCAACTCTCGAGCGGTAGAATGGGACATGCCAACGACCAACTCAAAAAGAAGACATGTTCTAGACATGGCCACAAGAACTGGTTTACTCGTTGTAAACTATGGAAACGCGCCAAACTTTAGGCGACCCGGTTGCGATGGCACTATACTGGACATTACCCTTGCTTCCGAGGAAGTCATCGGAGAGATAACAGAGTGGAGTGTACTAAAAACTTACACAAGTGACAACCAGGATATTCTGATCTCTTTCAATGCTGCCGACACAGCTAATAAGGGAATGAGCACGAGTATACGAAAGTGCAACGTGAACAAGCTCAACTTCCGAGATTCCTAGCGGAAATTGACCAGCAACCCAGCGGTCACAACCTTGCATCCGAGAAAATCATCGGAAAAATAACAAAGTGGAGTATACTAAAAACTTACACAGCAAGCGACCACCGGGATATTCTGTTCTCCTTCAATGCTGGAAGGGAAACTACAAATGAGGGAATGACCACAAGTACACGAAAGTGGAACGTGAATAAGTTCGACTTCCGAAACTCCTAGCGGAAATTGACAAGCAGGCCCAACGGTCACAGCATGGAAGTTCTGTCGAGAGTGGAACAGGTGATGGGCATCATAGAGAGGGGATGGAAAAAATCCATGCCAAGACTCAAAAGGCCGAGGGGAAATAGAACCGCAGTACATTGCTGGAATGAGGCTATAGTTGAACAACGAAGCAACTGCGTTAAACAAAGACGCAGATACAAGAGAGCTCGCCGCAGCAGCACGGTTGAGACAGAACACTCCCTACACAAGGAGGCAAACAAGTTACTAATAGGAGCAAGAAAGAAAAATGGAAGGAATAAAGAGAAGACATAAACCGAAACGCTAGGGGCCTCGATTACAAAATTGTAATGGGAAAAACTCCGCACACGGAGCCCAACAGCAGTGATGGACGTATGGCTTTCCTTTCCTTTGCAAAGAAAAATCTTCCATCATTCAGCTTGTCTCGAAAGAGAAACAAACGAAAATTGTGAAATTTAATTAACTTCGCCCTAACAGGCAAAAAAAAACTTTAAAATGAAACAATTCGGCAGAGCTCGGCCTGGATTCGAACCTGAGCACAGGGAGCAACAGCGAGAGCAGTAGCTCCGTTGTCCAGGGTTTATAGCCATCATTACAACTTCCAACAGATGTACAGAATCATGTGCATAGCACGGAAGTGGTGTACATGATGCAGACAAAAATATCTGCCATTACACGAAAACACATGCATTGGGAAAAGTACAGCTGATAGACAGGGTTGTCGAGCGTAGTTAATGTGGCAGTTGTATCAAAGAGGCGTTTTCGCAATAAATACGATACGAATGCAATATACCACCGTACGGGGCTTGAAGCCATCACTCCTAATATGATTGAAAAGTTTTCTAACAAAAGACGAAACGCATCCCATAGGGGTTGGTGTGTGTTATGATCTCTGGTTTTCCTTTGTCTCGAAAGAGAAACAAACGAAAATATAGTACACAGACTCTTTCCCCGTCAGGAGCGTAGAGAACATGCATTTTATGAAGAGCCCACTGACAAAATAGTCCGTTTACGCTAGAGGATCGAAGGAATAAAGTCCGCAGCATTCAGAGCAGAAAAGCGCCCCCGGTCCCTACAGAACGCAGGCGGAGGTCATCAGGCAAAAAATTGCAAATTTTGCCCATGAACATTCCGCATACATCTCACATATCAATAAGTGCTGTCCGATTCAAGTTTAAGCTTAATTTAAAGGTCCCCCCTTTTTATAGCCGAGTCTGAACGGCGTGCCGCAGAGAGACACATCTTTTGGGGAGAAATTTTTTGTAGCATAAGACCACCAGCATTATGAGTGGAAAACCACCACTCGCCAGGATTCGAACCCAATCATTCAGCGTTATAATTGGACATGGTTATCTCTGCGCTACGGTGACCTCCAAGGTCATCAGGCAAATAGCTAAAAATAAGCCGGAAATTCTTCTAGGAATGTTTAACTGGTGCCTGTGGACACTCAATGAGACAACATGGCTTCAGGGCAGGAATGTCCACGATCTGAACGTTAAGAGATATGGTGGAGATAATAGAAACGGTTAAGCAAAGAAACCACTTCCCTAGGTCCATTGTCCTCTTATGGATGTATAGAAAGGATTCCATAGTCTGAGATCCCCCAAACACTCAGAGATGTCTTTAATATACTGGCGTAACTGGGGTGAAAATAATAAGAAGTTACTTGCCAGGATTCGAACCCAGGCTTTCAGTGTCATAGGCGGACATACTAACCTCTGCGCTACGGTGGCCTCCTGCATAAGAGGTTAAATACCTGTAAATCTCAGCCACACTAAATGTAAAGAACGCATTCAATAGTTTTAGATGGCCTGACATCCTCGAAGCACTGAGATCAGAGAGGACTTTAATATTCCGGAGTATCTGATGAGAAGCTATTTGCATAGCAGGGTAAATGCAAATGCAAGTTTGCCCATGATTTTTCCACTAAGGAACAGGGGCAAACATCTTACAAATCAATGAGAGCAGTCCGATTCAAGTTTAAGCTCAATAACAACGGGCCTCCTTTTTATAGCCGAGTCCGAACGGCGTGCCGCAGTGCGACACCTCTTTGGAGAGAAGTTTTCACTTGGCCTAATACCTCACATATGTCACCAGCATTAAAGGGAAGGGAAAAACCACCGGTGATATTTTTTCTTCTGATCTTCTCGCCAGTATTCGAACCCAGGCTTTCAGCGTCATAGGCATCACATGCTAACCTATGCGCTACAGTGGCCTCCTGCATAGCAGAGTACCTATCAATAAGTCTCAGAATGGAAGGAGTGAACATGAGGTCATATCACAAGAAGGCCTCCATACTTGGACTGGATCTTCGAAATGCCAGTTATGATGGAATACTACCCACAAAAATGCCAAACGGAACCTTTCTAGTTCTATATATGATGACAACATCGCTGCAGTCATCACGGCAGGTACAGAGCGCAAACTAAGGAAGGTCATGCTAAGTGCAAAGTACTGGCTGGACTCCCACAGATTGCAATTTGCGATGCGAAAGAAACGGAGTTGCTAATCGTAACGAGAAAAAATACCCCAGTGAAAGTGGATATGCACATAGACGGCATATCCAAGACCAAGACATCGGTCAAATATCTACGCATACGATTGGATACAAAGCAGACGTATGAACAGCAAATCCGGCATCCAGCAAATCCCCGCGATATCGAACAACAAATCCACGCGACTTCAAACAACGCGGGGATAACGGCGCAACTCAGTCTACTGCTGAAAGCATAGATGGGCCTCTCCCGAGCAGGCGCAGCCTCTTAATGGAGACATGCAATGGCATACTCCTCTATGGAACCGAGCGAAGTCCTTGCTCTTGGTACAGAGAAAGGCGGCTCTTAGGGTCATATCATTCTACCGGACAGCGAGGGAGCCCGAGCAATTGTAATAGGTTGAATGATTCCGATAGACCTACAGGTCATGGAGCGCGCCAGGCTGTACACCGCGTAGTGCAGCCCCCAGAGTGGACAGAGTGAGATTCAAATGGATTTTAAGCGGACCATACGAGAGGAGACTATTGAGAGATGAAAACAAAGTTGGACGAATGAGAATCGGGACAGGTGGACGGGACGTCTAAGATTGTGATCTTCCGCAAGGGTTCGAGATTCTCTGCTGATTTAGAATGGACATTTGGTGGTGAGGTCATAGAAATTGTTAACAGTTATGTCTATCTTTGGGTTGAACTATCATTCAATCTCTCCTTTATGAAACATATTCGCAAGAAGCTTTCTGCCTCAAAGATGGCTATAAATTCATCTTGGGGGAAGTACCTTAATCATCCTGGAAATTTCGAAGGAACAAAAAATGAGGATATTTAACGCTTATTCTCGATCCATTATGTGCTACGCTGACCAGATCTGAGGATATGAAGATGATGAAAAGTTATTGCGGTTTTGAACTAAGTTTTACATCTAGAAATGAGATATTATACGTTGTATTCATCGACTTTAAAGTCAAACTTTAGATATATCGATAGAGTACTGAAGCTTGGCTCTCATCGCCTACCACATATTCTGGTCGAGAGAGTTATTGAATTGACTATTTATTGGGCGAGAGAGTGGTAGAATATTTGTCAGTCAGTTGGGTACGGAGTATCGAATCCTACAGTTCCATCATGTGTGTACTGGGGGGATATAATTACATCATTGAAGTCTAAAGATTTTGAAAACTTTTGTGTCGATGCCTCCCGTGCTTAATTTCATGATCTTTATTCACTATTGAGTTACAGTATCTCACCAACACTTTCCACTACTTTTTCATGTGGAGCTCCTGGGTTAATAATTCGTGCAAGATGTGGTCTGTTGGACCTTAAAGCAAGATGTTTCAAAAACAATACGGATGAATTTTATACCTTATGTAACATGCATCCGTCTGCAAACACTCTCCATTTTATCGGTGTATGTCCAATATATCGTCATTTTAGAATACAAAAATTAGGTCAAACTATACTTTGTCAGAATGAGGTTTTTACTGTATTGTACTGCACGAATTTTAAAAATTAAAACAAAAAATATTGCATATAAAAAAAACTAATTTTTGAAGGTATCTGTTAAATCCAGTCAATACTGGTGGGTAAAGGGGATTCACTTTATTTGTTACAATTCTTTACCAATGATTTAAAGATCTGTACATCAATCATTGCTATTGATGATACTTAAGCAAGACAATGTTTTAAAATAACGAGAAACTAATCAATCCAACAGGACAATACCAAACTACCTAAAATCACGTATTGAAAAATGAGCACGAAAATAAATCAAATCCAAACCCTAGAATCTAGAATATGACTTTACAACAATTGTCTACCAACAATGATTTAGAGAGTTGTTCTATGCGTACAAAGATAGATGGTGATAGAGAGTGAGAGCGAATGAACGATGGGTTCCCTACGGATCCTTTGATTATGGAGACATTTGCCGACATACACGTAAACATTTTTAAGTGTTATCAGTGTGGGACCTGTTGGCATCAATTGCACTTTCACTAAGTGTTTGCTGTGTGTAGATAGGTGCGCAACCCGCTCAGACTTATCACAATGACCACAAGGTACCCTGCTATGATAAATACTTTACCACATTGAGTTACAGAGTTTATCACATCACTTGCCAGGACATTTGGCGGCTGCATATGCAATATAAACATTGCATTTTCAAGTTGTAGCGTAGAGTTTTAACAAAACATGTGCCTCACCAACATAATGAGATAATAGGCTATTTATTATAACATCTTTTGACAGCTAAAGTACGACGTTGTCGTTGCAGCAGTCTCAGGCACAGTGGTAGGGAGAGGAGCATATGGAAAATTATTTCAGTCAGGAAGAAGAATCATAATACAGAGAATCTTAATACAAAACTAATGCAAACCAAATACCAATATGGAAAAATTCTAATACAAAAATAGAAATTCAAATACAAATGTGATGAAGAATGAAATTATAATAAAAATCAAAATAAAATACAAGTCATAAGAGTAATATGGATGTCGAATCAAATTCAACACTCAATAGAAGAAATAGGTACATTGTGAT
Source organism: Stomoxys calcitrans (assembly GCF_963082655.1). Lineage (NCBI taxonomy): Eukaryota > Metazoa > Arthropoda > Insecta > Diptera > Muscidae > Stomoxys > Stomoxys calcitrans. Next base: position 125,156,295 of record NC_081556.1, read on the forward strand.
CAACTGGGAAATAGTGGCAAAACTGTTTACAGGAAATATAATGAGGACTACGCTCTTTCCGAACCTATTCAATTTGGGACCCTAAGTATTAAAAAAACATTTTCAACAAAATTTGGTAATTTTTCCATATGATGCCCTATTTTTCAGAGTAAATGGCCCACTGCGGCCAATTGGGAAATAGTTGGTTAAAACCATTTATAGGAAGTATAACAAAGATTACACTCTTTCCGAATTTATTCAATTTGGAGCCTTAAGTATTAAAGAAACCAAGAAATTGGACATTTTTTGCGAAATTTGATAATTTTTTCTTATGATGCCCATTTTTCAGAGTAAATGGCCCACTGTGGCCAACTGGGAAATAGTGGGCTGAAACCGTTTACAGAAAATGCAAAAAAAAATACTACGCTCTTTCCGAATCTATCCAATTTGGAGCTCTAAGTATTAAAAAAAACAAGATATTGGCCATTTTTCTATATGATGCCCAATTTTTCAGAGTAAATGGCCCACTGTGGCCAACTGGGAAATAGTGGTATACAACCGTTTACAGGAAATATAACAAAGACTACACTCTTTCCCAGTCTATTCAACTTGGCGCCCTAAGTATGACAAAAACCATGATATTGGCTATTTTTGTCAAAATTTTGTATTTTTTTTATGATGTGCATTATTCAGAGTTAATGGCCCACTGTGGCCAACTGGGAAACAGTGGACTAAAATCGTTTACAGAAAACACAAATGGGACTACGCTCTTTCCGAATCTATACAATTTGGAGTCCTAAGTATTATAAAAACCAAGTTTTTGGCCATTTTTCCATATGATGCCCAATTTTTCAAAGTAAATTGCCCACTGTGGCCAACTGGGAAATAGTAGGCTACAACGGTTTATACGAAATATAATAGGGACTACGATCTTTCCGAATCTATTTAATTTGGTGAACTATGTATTAAAGAAACCAAGATATTAGCAATTTTTGTCAAAATTTGGTAATTTTTTCTTATGACGACCATTTTTCTGAGTCAATGGCCCACTGTGGCAACTGGGAAATAGTGGGCTAAACCCGTTTACAGAAAATAGAAAAGGGACTACGCCTTTTAGAATCTATTCAATTTTGAGCTCTAAGTATTAAAAAAAAAAACGATATTTGACCATTTTTTCATATGATGCCCAATTTTTCAGAGCAAATGGCCCACTGTGGCCAACTGGGTAATAGTGGACTACAACCGTTTGCAGGAAATACAAAATGGTCTACGCTATTTCTGTATCTATCTAACTTGAAGCCCTAAGAATTACAGAAACCAAGATATTGGTCATTTTTGGCAAAATTTGGTAATTTTTTCACATGATGCCCCATTTTTCAGAGTAAATGGCCCACTTTGGGCAACTGAGCAATAGTAGGCTGAAACCGTTTACAGCAAATACAAAAGAGACCACACTATTTCCGAATCTATCCAATTTAGAGCCCAAAGTATTTAAAAAATTATAAAATTGGGAATTTTTCCACATGATGCTCCATTTTTCAGAGAAAATGGCCCACTGTGGCCAACAGGGAAATAGTTGGCTAAAACCGTTTACAGCAAATACAATAGGGACTACGCCCTTTCCGAGTCTATTCCAATTCCGAGTCTATCCAATTTTGAGCCTCAAAAAACACAAAATTGGCCATTTTTGGCTAAATTTGGTAATTTTTCCATATGATATCCAATTTTGAAAAATAGCCCACTGTGACCAACTGATAAATAGTGGGCTAAAACCGTTGTACGGACCCCATTAACCCCAAGATTAGTGAGCTGAATCTGGAAACAGACAGGGTTGTCGACAAACATAAGCGGAATTTGTGGCTGGAACACTTGGAGCAATGTAACTTAGGTACCGGCTTAGGCAAACTATGGTCTACTGTTAAGTCACTCTCGGACCCCGGTAGACGGGATGGCAGGACCTCAATCACTTTTGGCGGCGTAACCGTGACTGATCCGAAGAAATGTGCCAGGTTGTTCAACCGTCAATGTGCATCCCTAGAGTGACAGGTGTAGTGGTGTAGAAGAGCTATTCGTCGTATTCGTGGTCTCCGAGCCTATGGACAGCCATTACAATTTACCGTGGGCAAAGTTACGAATGTCGTCTGTGGCGCCAAACCATTCAAAGCGTTGGGCTCCGGCGAAATCTCTACCCTGATGTTGAAGAATCTGGATCTACCTGGAGTTGAGTACCTTATTAATGTCGGCAATCAGTCTTTGAATACTTTTATTGTACCCCATGTCGGGAAGATGGACAGAGTGATACCGCTACTGAAGCCTGGAAAGGACTTGAGTTTGGAGGAGTCGTACAGACCGATCTTTCTTCTCTAACCAGTAGCCAAGACGCTTGAGGCATTATTCCTTCCGAGCCTCGTAGGAAAATTTCCATTCGCCGAGCATCAGCATGGATTTCAAAGTCTGCATAGCGCAACAACTGCTTTGCGTGCCATCAGCGCACAAATTTGCGGTGGCTTCAATCAGCCCAGACTATTTGATAGGACGGTCTTCGTGGCACTGGACTTATCGAAGGCATTCGGAACGGTCAGCCATGCCAAACTATTTGAGAACATCTCCTGAGCCTCTTAGGAGAATTTCCATTCGCCGAGCCTCAGCTTGGATTTCGAAGACCGCATAGCTCAATAACTACATGGCAAGCCATCACCGCACATATTTGCCGTGGCTTTAATCAGCCCAGGCTTTTTGATAGGACGGTCCTCGTGGTACTGAACCTATCGTAGGCATTCCACACGGTCAGCCATGCCAAACTATTTGAGACCATCTCCTGAGCCTCGTAGGAGAATTTCCATTCGCCGAGCCTCAGCTTGGATTTCGAAGACCGCATAGCTCAAACAAGCCATCACCGCACACATTTGCCGTGGCTTCAATCAGCCTAGGCCATTTGATATGACGGTCCTCGTGACACTGGACCTGTCGTAGGCATTCCACACGATCAGCCATGCCAACCTTTTTGGGGACATCGCCGACACATCCCTCCAGCCAGGCCTGAAATGCTGGGTCGCCAATTATCTGTGTTGTCGCCAGTCATTTGTGAAATTTAGGGATAAGAAGTCGAAGCACCGTAGAGTGAAGCAGGGAGTTGCCCAAGGTGGGGTGATATCTGCGGCACTGTTTAACTTCTACGTATCCTCCATTGCACCCCCTCCAGACGGCATAGGGATCGTATCATAAGCGGACGATTGTACGATCATGGCATCAGGCCCCCGACCCATTGATGACATCTGCAATAGGTTAAACGTCTACCTCAATAAACTGAAACTGAACTGAACCACAAATAAGCATGAGGTGAATACTGAGTTGAAAGTGATGCTCAATGAAGAAATGATTCCGACCATCAAGTATTCTAAAATACTTGGCGTCGCACTTGAAAGGTCTAACACATTATTCCTACATGCCACACCCATTTGCGAAGGTCCTCAAGTCACTCGCTGTCAGCACTTAGGTTGCTGACAAAGAAACCTTTTTGACCGCGTAAAAAGCATTTGGCCGGTCTGTAATAAATTTTGCAGCGCCAGTGTGGTCTCGTTAGTGGAATAATATTCAGGTCTGTCAGAATGCCACCCTTCGAACTGCGACTGGCTGTCTCCTCAGGCAATTGGCCGGTCTGTAGTAAATTTAGCAGCGCCAGTGTGGGCTCGTCAATGGAATAATAATCAGATCTCTCAGAATGCCACCCTTCGAACTGCGACGGGCTTTCTCCTCAGTTCTCATGTGGAACACCTCTATTAGGAGACAAAGATCCTGATGCAGCCGCCTCAACTCCTACAGAGCAAAGATTGATGCCGACGTGCAAAATGTATGTCCCGATTGTGACGACGCACGTCACCTGTTTAACTGCCCAGCTAGACCCACTTGACTCAGACCCAGATTCCTCCGCACGCTACCCCATCTAGTCGCAGAGTTACGGGACCTGGACACTCAACAGTATCAATCAAAAGAAAGATAGAACACAAAAAACTGCTACAACAACAATAACATAGGAAAGTTTCGAATAGAGGGTTATACCTATAAATCGCTCTATACACCGCTAGGATGATCCCGTCTGGCCGGTCACTTCTCAAACTATGTTGTGGCCACAAAAACTTCACTTACCGAAAAAAAAAATAGAAAGAAAAATGTCCTTCTTTTCGGTTTTCTTGACCATTATGCTCAACGGCCTAGTGTTCCCTATGGTGTGGACTCTTTAAATGGGGTGCCTGACAAGCAATGCCTTGTCCTATGTTTTGGTTCAGGGTGTTGTTCTGTGGCTGTTTTGTTGTTGTCAAAACAATTATGTCGGCACTGATCAAAACATTACACAACACCCAAATTGAAAAGGAGCTGAAGATGGATGGTTGGCTGGCTGGTTAGCTGGCTGCCTGGCTAACTGAAGTGTAGTCAAAGGAAACCCAAAGAGAGATGTGGAAGAGATACAAATGAAATGAAAACCAAAAAAGAAGTTGCCGACAAAAGATTCACATGGAGTTGAATATCAACGTAATGGACATAAAACATCACAACAAACACACCATGAGCTGATCATCAACAATAACAACGACAGACGAACGACCGACCATTTGTTGCTACAACTAAAAAGGGATCATTTTACTAACTGACCAACATTACATTAAGATTGTGGGTGATTACGCCACATGATCTCTCCTTCTTTCTTCCTCATCCAATTGGGTGGTCCATTACAAAAAGAAAAGACGGCTATTGTTCCTGCTTGCCCAGATAGTGTTGCTGATGATGTTCGATGTGATCAATGTAAATGATCTCTGAAATAGTTGCAATGTCAGCTCAGTTCATTTGTAGTTGTTGTAGCTGCAACAAGTGCAAGTGATGAGCTCGATTTACTTGTGGCATTAAATTGGAAATATTCGAAAGGAACTTACATTAACAAGGATATGAACTTGGTGTTTCAGTTTTGCCGCAAAATTTCTAAGAATTTTCGGAACAAGAAGTCAAGAGGTGGTATATTTTTGTACCCACCGCCGAAGGGTGGGGGTGTATTCATTTTGTCATTTCGCTTGTAACATAGCGAGATATCCATTTCAGATTCTACAAAGAATATTTTTGATAGTGATAAAATTCTAAGACTATCTGGCCATATCCCTCCTTCAGTCCGTCAGTCTGAGGTCACGCTTATCAAACTGCTCTTTACAAATAAGGATATTGACCCGTAACTTGGCACAGGCAGGTTAGATTAGGTTACGTTGAAAAGAGGGTGCGGATATTAATCTGCCCAAGCCGCTGGGGACCTAAGGCAGTAATCGGCTTGTCGTGCGCTCTAAAAACTAAAAAGAACTCTTCAAAAAGAAAAATTTAAGTTAGGAAGTCCATGTTATTTACAAAATCCTTAATTGTTTTCCACACCACTCCCCTAAGTTGGGTCATGTCTGGTATTGTGTCCCCACCTAAATACCGGTGTCTTTTAGTCACAAATGCCGGGCAATGCTCCAACATCTCATCACCGTCCCCACATGCCCTACACATGCTACCACTTGCCGCACCGATTTTGCATATGTGAGCTCGTAGTTCGATGTGTTCCGTTATGATTCCAAATGTTGTACTGACCTCCTTCTTACTTCTTCTCAGTAATGGACCCGTCCTTTCACGATTCGGATCACCCCATAGGATTTTCGCCGTCCTACCAACGGTTTCGCTGTTCCACAGGGCTACATGAGCATTCTTCGCCCACGCCTTTAACTTGGACTGCGTCGACCCGAAAGGTTTCGGGGTTACCCAAGTTTATTAACAGCAATCCTCTGGCCTTCACTGCCAAATCGTCTGCCCTTTCGTCCCCCTTACTACGTTTTGGCCCGGTACCCAAATGATGCAGACTGTGCCATCCTCGAAGAAGGCGTTAATCTTCTACTTACACGGTCTCGCTGTTCCACACTGTTACATGCGTATTCGCCACCCACGCCCTTAACTCGGACTGCGTCGACCCGAAAGGCTTCGGGGCCTTCACTGCCAAATCGTCTGCCCTTTCTTCCCCCTTACTACGTTATGGCCCGGCACCCAAGCGATGCGGACTGTGCCATCCTCGGAGAAGGCGTTAATCTCCTTCTTATACCGCAAGACCGTTCGTGACCATACCGTCCTGATTGTTATTGCCCTTATGGCTATTTTACTGTCCGTAAATATGTTCACACTCGAAGTCCTCGCGTTAGCACCTCACCTCACCTCACACATTCCATGATCACCCGGATCTCCGCCTGCAGGCTAAGTTTGAAGATGGGCTATATCGGACAATATTTTGATTGTAGTCCGAATGTAGACTGATCTAGGGACTTGAGGCCTAAAGCCTATATAAGCCGACTATCCTACACGATTTCGCTGAAATTTGGCACCGCGAGTTGTCTTAAGACCTACCACATCCGTGTTGAATATGGATGAGATCGGACAATATCTTGATAAATCCCCCACATAGACCGATCTTCCGATTTAAGGTCTAAAGCCCATAGAATTCGCATTTATTACACAATTTTGCCAATATTTGTCATTGTCTTCGGGCTCTCGACATTTGCATCGAATATGGTATAGAGAGGAAAATATCCTGATGTAGCCCCCATATAGACCGATATCACGATTTAAGGTCTAAGGCCCTTACAATGCACATTTAATACCCGATTTTGCTGAAACTTGTCACAGTGTCTTAGGACCATCGATATCAGCATCGAATATGGTTTAGATGGGGCAGTATCTTGATATAGCTCCCATATAGACCGATATCCTGATTTAGGGCCTAAGGAGCGTAGAAGCCACATTTATTACCCGATTTCGCTAAAACTTGGCGTAGTGATTTGTCTTAGTACCATCGATATCTGCATCGAATATGGTATAGAGAGGAAAATATCTTGATGTAGCCCCCATATAGACCGATATCACGATTTAAGGTCTAAGGCCCTTAGAGCCCACATTTATTACCCGATTTCGCTAAAACTTGGTACAGTGATTTGTCTTAGAACCCTCGACATCCGCATCGAATATGATTAAGATATGACAGTATCTTGATATAGCTCCCATATAGACCGATATCCCGATTTAAGGTATAAGGCCCATAGAAGCCACATTTTTTACCCGATTTCGCTAAAACTTGGCGTAGTGATTTGTCTTGGGACCATGGATATCCGCATCGAATATGGTTTAGATTGGGCAATATCTTGATATAGCTCCCATATAGACCGATATCCCGACTTAAGGTCTAGGGTCCATAGAAGCCACATTTATTACCCGATTTCGCTAAAACTTGGCACAGGAACCATCAACATCCGCATCGATAATGGTTTGGATAGGACAATATCTTGATATAGCCCCCGATCTCCCGATTTAAGGTCTAAGACCCATAGAACCCACATTTATTAACCGATTTCGCTAAAGCTTGGTACAGTGATTTGTCTTAGGACCATCGAAATCCCATCGAATATGGTTTAGATTTGGGTAATATCTTAATATAGCCCCCTGTAGACCGATCTCTCCACTTAAGGTCTAGGGCCCATAGAAGCCACATTTATTACCCGATTTCGCTAAAACTTGGCACAGTTAGATGTCTTTGGAATATGGTCCAGATTGGATAACTGACAGAAGTAAGAATGCAATTACAGAGTCGCAAGCTGTGAAAAAAATTGTCAACGCCGACTATATGAAAAATCCGCAATTACTTTTTGGGCAACCCAATATTTTGATATAGCCCCCAAATTTTTGCCCCATTCTACGGGACTTAGACCGATTCTCCGTTTTGAGGTCTAAGTCCCGTAGAAGACGGATCTATTAATGACTTCGCTAAAATTTGGCACAGTATGTAGACGTTACCTACTGTTAGACCTCTACAGAAAATTCCCAAATATGGGCTGGTGGGATCATTTTGGATACAGCTTGCATATACACCACCGTAGTGCAGAGGCTAGCATGTTCGCCTATGACACTGAACACCTGGATTCGAATCCTGGCAGGACCATAAGAAAATTTTTCAGCGGTGGTTATCCCTTCCCAATGCTGGCGACATTTGTGAGGTACTTTGCCATGTAAAAACTTCTCCCCAAAGAAGTGTCGCTCTGCGGCTTGGCGTTCGGACTCGGCTATAAAAAGGAGGTCCGTTATCATTGAGCTTCAATGATTCCCGATTCCCCGTTTTGAGGTGTAAGTCCCGTAGAAGATGGATTTATTAACGACTTCGCTAAAATGTGGTACAGTACGAAGACGTTACCTCCTGATAGACCTCTACACAACCCTCCCAAATATGGGCTGGTGGGATCATTTCGGATACAGCTCCCATATACACCAACGTAGTGCAGAGGTTAGCATGTCCGCCTATGACGCTGAACACCTGGGTTCAATTCCTGGCAGGAACATCAGAAAATTTTTCAGGGGTGGTTATCCCCTCCCAATGCTGGCGACATTTGTGAGGTACTTTGCCATGTACAAATTTCTCCCCAAAGAAGTGTCACTCTGCGGCACGCCGTTCGGACACGGCTATAAAAAGGAGGTTCGTTATCATTGAGCTTCAATGATTCCCGATTCCCCGTTTTGAGGTGTAAGTCCCGTAGAAGATGGATTTATTAATGACTTCGGTAAAATGTGGTACAGTACGTACTTAACCTTCTGATAAAACTCTATACAACCCTCCCAAATATGGGCCGGTGGGATCATTTTTGATACAGCTCCCATATACACAACCGTAGTGCAGAGGTTAGCATGTCCGCCTATGACGCTGAAAACCTGGGTTCGAACATCAGAACATTTTTCAGGCAACATTTGTGAGGTACTTTTCCATGTAAAAACTTCTCCCCCAAAGAAGTGTCACTCTGCGGCACGCCGTTCGGACTCGGCTATAAAAAGGAGGTCCATTATCGTTGAGCTTAAAATTGAATTGGACAGCACTCATTGATATGTGAGATGTTTGCCCCTGTTCCTTAATGGGCAAATCTTACCCATAAATAGCTTGCATATTACCTGATTACGCTTAATTTTGGAACATTGCTGCTAAGACATCCTTGGTGGGTTTGGCCTACATCAGACCATATTTTGTTACATATGATACTCCCCATACAGATCGATCTGCCGATTGAAGGTCTTTCACCCATAAATAGCGTATTTATTCCCCGCTTTTGCGGAAGTTAAGTAGAGTAAGCTATGTTAAACCTCAGCCCATCCTCCCGAGTATGGTGCAGATCGGATCATATTTGGATATAGCTGCTATATACATCGATCTGCTGATTTATGGTTTTGAACCCGTATAAGAATCTTTGGTTACCAGATTTTGTTGAAATTTTGAACAGTGAATTGTGGAGAGTTTCGTCCGTATCGGAGTATAGGTTCAGAATCTTAATTTTTTACCGAATTTTAACGAAATGTTGATTAAATATACCCTAGGTGATGTGTATCAAAAGTTCGACCCGGCCGAACTGGTCAGCAGAGGCTAGCCTATAAGTAAATATTCTTTAAAGTTATTCATGAACTAAAAATGGTAGCAGACAAATTAAGCAGAAATGTTTGGCATGTTGCTAAAACAACAAAAATGTTGATATTTTTTTTTTAAATATAAATCTGCTCCATGCCCTGATGTCCGTTTAGTGCTTGTTGAAACTTTAAACTCTATATTTATTTCTCAATTACTCGTATTTTGTATATGAGGGCTATTCTGGCCCAAAGTTTCATAAATAATGCTTCAATTTAAAATAATGAATATTTTGCCATTGTATAGCGAAGGTGTTATTAAGTTCTGTTGCCATTCTTTTCTCTTCCCCTGTCAGTTTGCATTTTGAGAATTTTCGTTATTTAAACAGATGTTGTCGTAACGTAGTCTTTGGCCCTCATAAACAAGACATGGATTGGCTAGTTGGTCTTTTCGAGGGTCTAGTCTTCTTGGTTGGTGGTTAGATGATGGATGTCAATAGATTAAATGAGCTGTGGTCGTGGTCGTTTTCAAAAGAATTATGGCGTGCGTCTTTGTTATGTCTATCAATTTGACCGGTATGGCCGGCGATTGCCTCAAGCTAAACAATTTTGCAATGACTTGACTTCAATGGCAGCCATTGGTATGAAATGCTATGAAGAAATTCTGTTGCCTTTCATTCAATGCCCTTCACTACACTTCAGTGCACTTGGTTGAATGTTGAAAACAGAAATTAACAACTGACAATAGAGTGGAAAAATTTTCAATTTGCTAGAAAATGAATGAAGCGTGTAAGCATAAATCAGGGGTTTTTGGGAGAAGTTTTTTTTTTGTTTTGAAAGTGGAACAATGGAGCTTTATGAGGATTTATGATAGTTAAAATTTAGCAAGGGGGGCCTAACACAACTCACTCTGCCAAATTTCAGCGAAAGCAGGTTACAAATATCCGTTTTATGAGGCCAAGGTCTTTAATGGGGAGATCGGTCCATATGGCAGCCATACCCAATCATAGTCCGATCTGGGCTATTATGGACAGGCATGTCGAGAAACCTAATCGCCTAATTTCAGCGATATCGGGTAATCTATATGTGTTTAATGTATTGGGTTGCCCAAAAAGTAACTGCGGATTTTTCATATAGTCGGCGTTGACAAATTTTTTCACAGCTTGTGACTCTGTAATTCATTCTTCTGTCAGTTATCAGTTGTAACTTTTAGCTTGCTTTAGAAAAAAAGTGTAAAACAAGTATATTTGATTAAAGTTCATTCTAAGTTTTATTAAAAATGCATTTACTTTCTTTTAAAAAATCCGCAATTACTTTTTGGGCAACCCAATACAATCCGTCCAAACGGCAATTATATCTAGTTTTGGTCCGACCCAAACCATACTTAGCACGAATGTTTGGGGACCTAACAAAACTCAATGTGCCAAATTTCAGCGAAATCGGTCAACAAATGTACATTTTATGCCCTTAAGGCCTTAAATCGGTAGATCGGTAAGCATGGCAGCCATAACCATACATGGTCCGATCTGTAGTTTACTTGGCAAGAATGTCGAAGGGCTTAAAAAAAACTCCCAATGGCGAATTTCAGTGAACTCGGGCAATAAATGTGCGTTTAATTGGAGCATTATCTTAAATGAGAAGATCAGACTATATGGTGGCTATCTTAAAATATGGGCCGATCGTAATCATAAGCGGCAAGGATATTGAGGGGCCTAATGAAACTCACTATGTAATACATCAGGAAAATCAGGTTATGAGTATCCGTTTTATGGAGCCAATACCTTTAATCGGGAGATCGGTCTATATGACAGCTATATGCATATATGGTCCGATCTGGGCATACTAGGCAGTGATGTGCTAAATTTTAGCGTTTTAAGGTTTTGGGCCCATAAAAGTGGAATTTTTGTGGAAAGGGGGTATATTCATTTAATCACTTCATTTGCAACACAATATGGGTCGTGAGCATAAAAGAGGCGCATTTTTTATTCCATTTTGTTGAAATGTGGAACATGGAGCTTTTAAAGACTCCTGTCATCCAACACGAACAGGGTTCAGATTGGACCAAATTTCCATACATAGCTGCCATATAGACCGATTTGCCGATTTAGGCAGATTTAGGTTTCAAGCCCATAAAAGCCGCATTTGTAAACCGCTTTAGCTCAAATTTGAAATTGCTGGATATTGGATATTAATCTGCATCATGCCTCTAAGGACATACACCTAAGCCAGCAATCGGCTTGTTGTGCGCTTTAAATACTAAAAAAGTAACCTCGAAAAAGAAACTCTATGTCAGGAATTCCGGGCTACTTACAAAATTCTTAATTGTTGTTCATGCTACGCCCATAAGTTGGTTCATATCTGGTATTGTGTCTGCACCTAAGTGCCGGTATCTGTTAAACACGAAGACCCAATGACATAGGGAATGCTCCAACGTCTGATCATCTTCCCCGCATGCCCTACACAAAACATCGCTTGATGCATCGATTTTACATAAGTGAGCTCGTAGTCCTATGTGTCCCGTTATGATACCGAAAGCTATACTGACCTTCTACTTACTTCCTTTCAGTAATAGCCTCGTCTTTTCACAATCTGGATCTCGAACGTTTCGCTGGTCCACAGTGTTAAATACGCGTTTGTGGCCCACACCCTTAATTCGGACTGCGTCGCCTCGAAAGGCCTCCAGTTAGCCAAGTTCTTTGACAGCAGTTCTCTGGCCTTCACTGCCAAATCGTCTGCCTTTCATTACCCTTTACTCCGTTATGGCTCGGCACCCAAACGATGCAGATCGTGTCATCATCAGAGAATGTGTTAATCTCCTTCTTACACCGCAAAACTGTTCATGACCTTACCGTTCTGGTTGCTATTCACCTGATGGCCAGTTTACTAACCGTAAAGATCTGTATTCTCAACATCCTCGCGTTAACCCCGTATCTGCCAGCAGGACCGTATTATGGTCGGGCAGTCTAAAACAGGCCACCGTAGCGCATAGGCTAGCATGTCCGCCTATGACGCTGAACGCCTTGGTTCGAATCCTGGCGAGACCATCTGACAAAAATTTTCAGCGGTGGTTTTCCCCTCCAAATGCTGCAAACATTTGTAAGGTACTATGCCATGTAAAACTTCTCTCCAAAGAGGTGTCGCACTGTGGCACGCCGTTCGGACTCGGCTATAAAAGGAGGCCCCTTATCATTGAGCTTAAAAAACTTGAATCGGACTGCACTCATTGTCATATGTGAGAAGTTTGCCCCTGTTCCTTAGTGGAATGTTCATGGGCAAAATTTGCATTTGCAGTCTAAAACAGATCTCAGTCCCTGGGTTCTCAATGAAAACTCCCAGGCCCGACCTGTGCTCTAGTTTGGATCCATCCATCCATCCATCTGTCTGTCGAAAGCACGAAACCAAAACTCTGGAGGAAAAAAGCTAGGCTTTCGAAATTTTACACCAATACTTCCTGTTATGGTAGGTGAGATGGGATTATAAATGGGTAACATCGGTCCATGCTTTGATATAGCTGCCATATAAACCGATCATGGATCTTGACCTGCTAGAGGGAGCAGTTATAATCCGATTAGGCTGAAATTTCGGATGAGGTGTCTTGGTTCAACATGCAACTGCTAAGTATGGTCTAAGTTTGTTCACAACATGTTATAGCTCTCCGATCTTGACTTATTGAGCCGCTAGAGGGCGCAATTTATCCGATTTGGCTGAAATTTAGCATGAAGTGTTGTCTTGAAACTTCTAACAACTATGCCAAGTATGGTCTAAGTCGGATCATAACATGATATAGCTTCTATATTAATCGTTCTGGGATCTTGACTACTTGAGCCGCTAGAGGGCGCAATTATAGTCCGAATTGGCTGAAATTTTACATGAAGTGTTTTGTTTTAACTTCCAACAACTGCGCCAAGTATGGTCTAAGTCGGTTCATAACATGATATAGCTTCTATATTAACCGTTCTGGGATCTTGACTACTTGAGCCTCTAGAGGGCGCAATTATAGTCCGAATTGGCTGAAAGCATTTTGTTTTAACTTCTATATTAACCGTTTTAGGATCTTGACTTCTTGAGCCGCTAGAGGGCGCAATTATTATCCGGTTTAGTTCAAATTTAGCAAGAAGTGTTTTGTTACAACTTTCAACAACTGTGCCAAGTATGGTCCAAGTCGGTTCATAACATGATATAGCTCCTATATAAACCGTCCTAGGATCTTGACTACTTGAGCCGCTAGAGGGCGCAATTATTATCCGATTTGGTTAAAATGTTGCATGAAGAGTCTGGTTTCAACTTCCAACAACTGTGCCAAGCATGGTCTAAGTCGGTTCATAATATGATATAGCTCCCATATAAACCGATATCGGATCTTGACATCTTGAGCCGCTAGGGGGAGCAGTTATAATCCGATTAGGCTGAAATTACGGATGAGGTGTCTTGTTTCAACATGCAACAACTGTGCCAAGTATGGTCTAAGTCTGTTTACAACCTGTTATAGCTCTCGGATCTTAACTTATTGAGCCGCTAGAGGGCGCAATTATTATCCGATTTGGCTGAAAATGTAGTGTTTTCTTGAAACTTCTAACAACTGTGCCAAGTATGGTCTAAGTCGGATCATAACGTGATATAGCTTCTATATTAACCGTTTTAGGATCTTGACTTCTTGAGCCGCTAGAGGGCGCAATTATTATCCGGTTTAGTTCAAATTTAGCAAGAAGTGTTTTGTTACAACTTTCAACAACTGTGCCAAGTATGGTCTAAGTCGGTTCATAACATGATATAGCTCCTATATAAACTGTTCTGGGATCTTGACTTCTTGAGCCGCTAGAGGGCGCAATTATTATTCGGTTTGGTTCAAATTTAGCAAGACGTGTTTTGTTACAACTTTCAACAACTGTGCCAAATATGGTCTGAGTCGGTTCATAACATAATAAAGCTCCTATATAAACCGTCCTAGGATCTTGACTACTTGAGCCGCTAGAGGGCGCAATTATTATCCGATTTGGTTAAAATGTTGCATGAAGAGTCTGGTTTCAACTTCCAACAACTGTGCCAAGCATGGTCTAAGTCGGTTCATAACATGATATAGCTCCCATATAAACCGATATCGGATCTTTACATCTTGAGCCGCTAGGGGGAGCAGTTATAATCCGATTAGGCTGAAATTTCGGATGAGGTGTCTTGTTTCAACATGCAACAACTGTGCCAAGTATGGTCTAAGTCTGTTTACAACCTGTTATAGCTCTCGGATCTTAACTTATTGAGCCGCTAGGGGGCGCAATTATTATCCGATTTGGCTGAAAATGTAGTGTTTTCTTGAAACTTCTAACAACTGTGCCAAGTATGGTCTAAGTCGGATCATAACGTGATATAGCTTCTATATTAACCGTTTTAGGATCTTGACTTCTTGAGCCGCTAGAGGGCGCAATTATTATCCGGTTTAGTTCAAATTTAGCAAGAAGTGTTTTGTTACAACTTTCAACAACTGTGCCAAGTATGGTCTAAGTCGGTTCATAACATGATATAGCTCCTATATAAACTGTTCTGGGATCTTGACTACTTGAGCCGCTAAAGGGCGCAATTATTATCCGATTTGGCTGAAATTTTGCATGATTGTGTTTCGATTGAACTTTCAACAACTGTGCCAGGTATTGTCCAAATCGGTTCATAATCTGACATAGCTCCCATATAAACCGATCTCGGATCTTGGATTCTTGAGCGCTAGAGGGCGCAATTATTATCCGATAGGGCTGAAATGTGGCATAAAGTGTTTTGTTTTAACTTCCAACAACTGTGCCAAGTATGATCTGCATCAGTCCATAACCTGATATAGCTGTCATATAAACCGATCTCCCGATATGACTTCTTGAGCCTCTAAAAGTTGCAATTCTTATCAGATTTGTTGTGAAATTGTATGACATTCAACTACTGTCCCGAGTATTGTCTTGATGAGCACAAAATCTGATACAGGTGCCATAGGAACTGATCACCCGATTTTATTTCTTGAGCCTCTGGGGGCGCTATTATTTTCTGATTTGGCTGAAATTTTGGAGTAGGTATTTTTCTATGACTACTAACAGTCATGACAAGTAAGGTCCATATCGATCAATAACTCCTATATATTTGAAAAAGTCATTTAAAGAACTTGCCAAATGCGGTCAATGGTGGAGGGTTTATGAGTTTCGACCCAGCCGATTTTAATGCGCTTTTGCTTATTTTACCTGGTTTAGCATAAAATTTATGCAGTGATTTAAGTAAGGCCTCTGGACGTTCGTGACAAGTGTGGTCTAGATAGGATCAGAAATGGGTACAGCTGTCATATAGACCGATCTCCAGATTTAAATCTGGAGGCCACCGTAGTGCAGAGATTAGCATGTCGCTATGACGCTGATCGTCTAAGTTCGAATCCTGGTAAGAACATCAGAAAAAAATTGGTAGTGATTTGCCTTAGACCGCTTGAAGTCCATGTCGAGGACATACTAGGTGCCATGTAGACTTGCTTAAATGATTTCTGTACTACAACTGAATCTTTAAGTTTGCTTACTAATCACCCATCTTTCGTTATTTTAGCTGGCTTAATACTAACATTTATTAACTCTGGGACACTATAAACATCTAATAGAGTTTTAGCGCCTTTGGTTTAAAGAAGTTTATATCTTCTTTTAGCTTTCCAGCTCATTAAGCCAACATGGGATTGAGACCGCCCCGTCAGTCATAAAGGTTCCCCTACATTAACCTTGGCTACATGAAATTCACAATGAGAGGTGATGGATGAAATAAAACCCCAAATATGGCTAAAGAAATAAATACCCCATACAGGAAGGTGTCATGGTGGTGGTTAAAAATTGATGCAACAGTAAGGGGGTTGGTGGCAACAAAGTGGTAAATTGCTGGTATATATAGTTTTTATTAACCGAAAAAAAATCTTAATAATAATGCTTTTTTATATAAAACTTTCCTAGAGGCCATGCCATAATGACTTCGTAAGATGGCATGATATTGGCCGCTTGTATTCGCATGGATGATAGCCTACTCAATGGGCCATGCCAACATCATTTTAGTTAGATGCAAAGAAGGTTGACTGACTGACTGGCTGACTGTCTGGCTTACAAGCTGGCTGGCGGCAAAATGCTTGATTTACTTACTCTTTGGTGTTATTTTCTCAATTACTCCCTGAATGATGCTTAATTGTAATTGTTATAGTTTGCCAGAATCAAGTGGTTATTAAATAATTTATTTAAGCACTTTCATCATTTGGGTTAATGAAAATGTACTCTGCCAAAGACTTCAACAGCAACTTCGCCATCGACATTGGCCATCCAAGTGGTAGGCCAATAAAACTTGAATAACCATCCCACCAGCCGTGGTTGTTGTTCAGTTATAATTAAAACAAGTAAGAGCGTGCTATGTTCGGCCGGGCCGAATCTTATATACCCTCCACCATGGATCGCATCCGTCGAGTTCTTTGCGCAGCATCTCTTTTTAGGCAAACAAAGAATAATGAATATGGACGGAGGATGAGGAGGAGCTATATCAAGTTATAGTCCGATTCGGGGCTCAAGAAGCAAAATCGGGAGAGCTGTGTCAAGCTATAGATCGATTCAGACCGTATGTTGAAGGCCATGGAGAAGCTGTTGTACAAAATCTGTGCCAAATAGGATGAGAATTGCGCTCTCTAGAGGCTCAAGAACTTAAGATCCCAGATCGGTTTATATGGCAGCTATATCAGGCTATGAACAGATTTGGACCATACTTCGCACAAATGTTGGAAGTGATACTAAAACACCACCTGCAAAATTACAGCCAAATCGGATAGGAATTGCGCCTTCTAAAAGCTCAAGAAATTAAGACCCAATATCGGTTTATATAGCAGCTATATCAGATTATGGACCAATTTGAACCATACTTCGCACAGTTGTTGGAAGTGATACCAAAACATTATGTACAAAATTTCAGTCAAATCGGATAGGAATTGCGCCTTCTAAAAGGTCAAGAAATCAAGACCCAAGATCGGTTTATATAGCAGCTATATCAGATAATGGACCGATTTGAACCATACTTCCACAGTTGTTGGAAGCTATATCAAAACACTATGTGCAAAATTTCAGTCAAATTGGATGATAATTGCGCCCTCTAGAGGTTAAAGAAGTCAAGACCCAAAATCGGGTTGTATAGCAGCTATATCAGATTATGGACCGATTTGAACCATACTTCGCACAGTTGTTGGAAGTGATATCAAAACATTATGTGCAAAATTTCATTCAAATCGGAAAAGAATTCCGCCTTCTAAAAGCTTGAGAAGTCAAGACCCAAGATCGGTTTATATGGCAGCTATACCTGGTTATGGACCGATTTGGAAGTGATATCAAAACACCATGTGCAAAATTTCATTCAAATCGGATCAGAATTCCGCCCTCTAAAAGCTCAAGAAGTCAAGACCCAAGATCGGTTTATATAGCAGCTATATCAGGTTATGGATCGATTTGAACCATACTAATCGCAGTTGTTGGAAGTGATATTAAAACACAATGTGCAAAGTTTCAGTCAAATCGGACGAGAATTGCACCCTCTAGAGGCTCAAGAAGTCAAGACCCAAGATCGGTTTATATGGCAGCTATATCAAAACATGGACCGATTTGGCCCATTTACAATCCCAACCGACCTACACCAATAAGAAGTATTTGAGCGAAATTTCAAGCGGCTAACTCTACTCCTTCAAAAGTTAGCGTGCTTTTGAAAGACAGACGGACGGACGGACATGGCTAGTTCGACTTAAAATGTCAAGACCCCATCAAGAATGAATATACTTTAGGGGGTCTCAGACGCATATTTCGAGTTGTTACAAACAGAATGACGAAATTAGTATACCCCCATCCTATGGTGGAGGGTATAAAAACATATAAGTAAAGACTAAAGTAAATCAAAC
Organism: Stomoxys calcitrans; assembly: GCF_963082655.1. Classification (NCBI taxonomy): domain Eukaryota; kingdom Metazoa; phylum Arthropoda; class Insecta; order Diptera; family Muscidae; genus Stomoxys; species Stomoxys calcitrans. The sequence continues at coordinate 125,174,626 of NC_081556.1, forward strand.
ACGATATTCAGATACCCGGCTTTATGTATTGAATAGAGCTGCCAAAATATCGATGGCACTATCGATATTTTATTTTTTGTCTGATTATGGATTGATATTTCTCCTATCGATATTATCGATATCTCCTATCGATATAACAAAAATAAGCGGTCTGACACTGAATGTATCCTACGAGATATATTGCGCCTATAGATGGCGCAATATTCATCCGATTGGGCTTAATTTTGTGCAATGAATTTTCTCATGACTTCCAACTGACTTGATTAAATTTGGTTCTATTCTCTGCACTGATACTTCTTCGGTATAAATCCATCTCCCGACTTTTGCTCCTCATTTTCGTTTGAAATATAGGTGATGGGAAATTAACGATAGTATAGATACTATCGTTAATTTCGATGATATCGATACTATCGATATTTATTGAAATAATCCTAATTGAAATAATCCTAAGCCGTATTTTCGTTCGTTCCTTACACTTGGATTATGTGTGAATCTCTAAATCTTAGCAAGATGGACTCCAAAATTTGACTTCTATTTTGTACACAACGCTGCATTAATAGACAGATGGACATTGCTTAATCATCTCAGGAGCTAATCATGTACTTATAGTTTAAGTTATCAGTTGGTTCTCAATATCCCAATGTATCTCATCTGTGCTATAGGGTATCATTAATGTCATGTACATGGTCGCCGCTAAGATGGTCGTTAACCGTTTGCCACAAAATATGTTGAACGCCATATTTTTCCTTTATGGTTTACTGTTAGCGCTGCCTTTTTTGGAGCAATCATTTGGAAAATATTTCCGCCATAAAATATCATTTAGGGTAATTATCTCCAGCTAAATACGTATTATTTTTGCTATACGATGTGATGCCATACCACACCTATCTCGGGCTATATGAGCGAGTCACATGACACAAAAGTAGAAGAAGGAGGAGTTTGTGAAGAAAGGAAATATTGTAATTTGTTATTCAAGAATCAACGCATAAAATTAATGGGCTGCACGCTGCTGTATGTAGTGGCTAGTGGAGGAAGATGTGAAGGCTACGTAAAATGTGCATATTGTTATTTTTGACTTTAGGCTAAATTGAATAAAATATAAAATCATCATAAATAAAATTTTAGTGAAATCGCATTAAGTATATATTATATTTTATTTTGTTTTATTTTATTTTATTTTATTTTATTTTATTTTATTTTATTTTAATTTATTTTATTTTATTTTATTTTATTTTATTTTATTTTATTTTATTTTATTTTATTTTATTTTATTTTATTTTATTTTATTTTATTTTATTTTATTTTATTTTATTTTATTTTATTTCATTTTATTTTATTTTATTTTATTTTATTTTATTTTATTTTATTTTAATTTATTATTTTGTTTTGTTTAGGTTATGTTAGCTTAGGTAAGGACGAAAAGAGGGTGCGGATATTAATCCGCCCCATGCCACTATGGACATACGCTTAAGCCAGTAATCGACTTTTTGTGTGCTCCAAATAAACAAAAAGTAACCTCGAAAAAAAATAACTGGGCGTTTTGCTGGATAGGAAATTGAACTTCAAATCGGGAAGGACAAGACAGGCAATTCTTGCCCTTTACACCTGCAAGAGAGCCATTGGCAAAAATTGGGGGTTTAGACCGCGTGTCATGCACTGGGTATATACTGCAGTTGTCAGACCTATAATAAGATATGGTGTTGTAGTCTGGTGGACGGCGCTTTAAAGGTCCACCTACTGCTCAATACGTAACCGCATCCAAAGGATGGCTTGTTTGTGCATCACAGCCAGATATCGAAATCGTTCTATTGAGGAAACGTGGTGCGTCAAATTGGCCCACCTTCATCTACCTCGTGAACAGGCCGATTTCCGTCTTATCTGGGTTAACATTGAGACCCCTAGCTCTAGCCCAGTCATAGGGCATATGCAAGATCCATTCGGCTTTTCTGCATAGCTAGTTCGGATCCTTACCTCTAAGAAGTATTATAACATCATCTGCCTAGCAGACGGGTTCAAATCCCTCCTCAGTCACCATACGTAATAGGTCATTTATGGTGGTCACCCATAGCAGTGGCGATAAAATGCCCCCCCCCTGTGGCGTGCCCTGTTCCACTTTCTCCCCTATATTAATGTCATGGTACACACTATTTATCCTCCTGCTCCTTAGCATATGGTTTATCCAGTCTCCAAGGACCGGGTCCACCTGATATTGGTCTAAGGATTGAATCAGCAAATTGATGAATCAGCAATAGGATGGGGGTATACTAATTTCGTCATTCTGTTTGTAACACCTCGAAATATGCGTCTAAGACCCCATAAAGTATATATATTCTTGATCGTCGTGACATTTTAAGTAGAACTAGCCTTGTCCGTCTGTCCGTCCGTCTGTCTGTCGAAAGCATGCTAACTTTTGAAGGAGTAGAGCTAGCCGATTGAAATTTTGCACAAATACTTCTTATTGGTGTAGGTCGGCTGGAATTGTAAATGGGCCAAATCGGTCAATGTTTTGATATAGCTGCCATATAAACCGATCTTGGGTCTTGACTTCTTGAGCCTCTAGAGGGCGCAATTCTCATCCCATTTGACGTAAATTTTGCACATAGTGTTTTGATATCATTTCCAACAACTGTGCTAAGTATGGTTCAAATCGGTTCATAACCTGATATTGCTGCCATATAAACCGATATTGGGTCTTGACTTCTTGAGCCTCTAGAGGGCACAATTCTCATCCAATTTGATTGAAATTTTGCACATAGTGTTTTGAAAGCACTTCCAACTGTGCGAAGTATGGTCCAAATCGGCCCATACCCTGATATAGCTGCCATATAAACCGATCTAGGATCTTGATTTCTTGAGCCTCTAGAGAGCGCAATTCTCATCCGATTTGGCACAGATTTTGTACAACGGCTTCTCCCATGGCCTTCAACATACGTGTGCAATATGGTCTGAATCGATCTATAGCTTGACACAGCTCCCATATAAACCGATCTCCCGATTTTGCTTCTTGAGCCCCGAATGGGACTATAACTTGATATAGCTCCACCTCCTCCTCCGTCCATATTCATTATTCTTTGTCTGCCTAAAAGGAGATACTGCGCAAAGAACTCATCAGATGCGATCCATGGTGGAGGGTATATAAGATTCGGCTCGGTCGAACTTAGCACGCTCTTACTTATTTATTTTATTTTATTTTCATTTACAATTTTTAGTAATAACCACAGTGCAATTTGCAGTCCCATTATATTGGTCCAAAATGTTAGGTATAATTAACTTACGCCATGTAACCGCCATCAAGGGAATGAAACTAAAAATGAATGTCTTCGAAAAAAAAGGTTTAAGTCATTTTGGTTAGATTGTAGAATGACCAATGGACGGCGACTACATTGGGCAAGATTAGGGTGGAGCACCATATTACCGTTACCACTTCCTTTCGTTGGCGTGTTTTTTTTTTTCATTCTCCTCTCTATGGCAGACCATTCTTCCATTTTGAGTTTTTCCCTACAATTTTTGGTGGTATAATTTGGCCATTAATCACACCAAGGGACAGCTCCCAAAATAACACAAAAAAGCCATCAAGCCTATATGTTATTAAAAATTTAACACAATACCCCCTGGCAGCACAACACAACATTTAATTATAACATTTTAATATTTTAATTTAATTTAATGCCTGACATTAAGGCGAGTGTCCAAAATATAAGAACAGGCTAACCCTTGGCAATTTGCCATCATTTTGGGAGGGGGGAATTTTGCATGACTGCCGTGTAATTTTTGCAAAGAAAATTTAATCGCACATCATTAAAACGTTAAATTTGTTTTGTATTAAAATGTTGTGCAAAGTCAGGGCATTGCAACTGCAAAGAAGACCAAATGGATATTTTCACAAGCTCGTCCAGGCAAACTATTCAATTAAGCGAAAAACTGATAAACTTTTGGAGGGTGGTTGGCCCAAAACTTATCTTGGGGGGAAAGGTTTTTTTGTGCTATGTAAATGACATGTGAAATCTTAGTTCGTTGCCGTGTCTAAAACAAATTTGTTGAAACCGTTTTTGTGATTGCAAATAAATCTGCTACACCATGGTCTCCTTTAACGGCCACAAAATCACCGTAGTGGTGATATGGAACTGCATTCAGAGAAAAATGTATGCCAAACTTGTCCATTTCAATACCGTACGGTATTGACCTACCGTACGCCGCACAGTGGCAGAAAATCAAAAAAAAAAAAAACTGGTAAAAAATATGCCATGTAAGAACCGGTAGAGATATCTCTTTTGAGGTGCTAGCGAGATAGTGTGCTAAATTTCAAGACGCTAGGTTGTTTGGACGCCTTTTGGCCGGCTCCTAAAGTTGGTCACCTCGGTATTTCGAAAATTTGTTCGGCGTGCCAAATTTTCGTTTTTTGTCCTATGGAGGCACTCATTGATATGTGAGAAGTTTGCCCCTGCACCTTAATGGAACGTTCACGGACAAATTTGCATTGGCATTTTTTGTCCGATTGCTCAAGAATCCCTACAAAAAAGTCCGCTTATGGTCTACAATATTTCCACTGGATATTCGAAGATATTCGACTTTGATTTTTTTATTTTTGCACTTTTGACCGAGACCTACTTCGAACTTTCCAATTTACTAAGGAATTCGATTTTCAATTTAATGCACGATCTGACTGACTGACCGACTGACTGCTCATCGCTCAGCCCAAAACGGCTAAAGCCAGAATTATGAAATTTTTCACGCATGAATGTTGGCATTCGGTAATAGGCACTTGGGTCAAAGGTACTAAAAAGTACGAAATGATGATTTTTTACCCAGTGCGAACGGAAAGGGCTTGAATTGTGATTTTCGGTTTGCAAAACCGTACCGGAAGTTGGAGAAATAGTACGTTTAGTACCGCAATTGGTACTATTTGGTACCTTCTTTATGGATTGAGCTAGAGCTTTGATTTTTGGAACTTAGGTTCACTAGGGCAACAAAGTTGGGAGAGTTAACGAGTATTTGGACATTGGACATGTACCAATTTAGTACTAAAAAGTACCAAAAAGATACGGAAAAGGGTGAATTTTGCACTGGGCGGTACACGGTTAGAGTTAGAACTCCGAAATTGGCTTAAGTGATTATTATTGCGACACAAAGGGGGTAGATAAAAAAAATATGAAAAAAGAATACTGAAAATGGGAAAAATGTACGTTCAATACCGCATTTGATACCATTTCGTACTTGCTTTACGGAATGAGCCCTGAAATTTGGCAAATAGGTACATCTAGGAAATATATGTTAAGTGACTGTATGATTTTTTCACAAATCGAACATGGTGGTACCAAAAAGTACAAAAGTGCTTTGAACAGGGACACAGTTGGTAAAAATTATCGTTGTCTTTACAATAATACAATAAGTTGTACCAAATACAAAATTCTGTAATCGTACGAGAAATGGAGGGAAACATACGAAAGTGTTGTAATTGGTAGAATTTGGTGCTTTCTTTACAGATTGAAGCTCTGAAATTTGGAATACAGGCACACCAAGACAATGTATATTGGGCGACTGGAAGATATTGTTTTATTAGTACATATTGGTACTAAATCGCACAAAATGGTACTTTATTTTGGGATAGGATAGGTACGTTCCTAACGGATTGAGCTAGAAATCCAACATTTGAGATACAGATACACTTAGAAAATATAGCGAATGGTCATTACAACATTATGGAAAAAAAAATTACCAAAATGGTACAAACAATTGTTGTTGGAGGTACTTCTAAAAGTCGGATGGTGGAGCGGACCGAGGGCATTCTAGTAACATTTTAACTGAAGTATTACATGTATACCCTTCACCATAACATGGGTGTATACAAACTTCGTCATTTCGTTCGTAACACATCGAAATATTGTGCTAAGATCCAATCATCGTCATGATATTTTAGGACGATTTAATCATGTCCGTCCGTTTGTCTGTCGAAAGCACGCTTTTTTTTGAAGGAATATAGCTAAGAACTTGAAATTTTACAAAAATTGTTCCTATTAGTGTAGGTCTTTTGGGATTGTATGTTTTGATTTAGCTTCCATATAAACCGATCTATCGATTATACTTCTCGAGCCTTTAGAGAGTGTTATTCTTATCTGATTGGGCTGAAACTGTGTACTTTGACGTCTCTTATGATATTAAACAAATGTGCCAAGTATGGTTCGAATCGGCCTAAAACCTGATATAGCTTCCATATAAACGAATGTCTCGATTATACTTCTTGAGCTTTTGAAGGGCGCGTTTCTTGTCCAATTTGGCTGGAATTTTGTACAATGACTTTCCCTATGACCTCCAAAATACTGGCTAAGTATGACCTGAATCGGTATAAAACGTGATATAGCTCCCATATTACCTATCTCCCGATAGCATATCTTGAGCTCCGAGGGCGCAGTTTTTATCTGATTTGGCTAAGATTTTGAACAATGACTTCTCCTTTGAATTGCTGCATACTTGTCAAGTATGGTCTGAATCGTTCCAAAACCTGATATAGCTCCCATATAAGACGATTTTCCGATATTACTGCTTGAGCCCCTAATAGGTCGTAATTCTTATACGATTTGGTCCTACTATGGTGCACAACATCCAAACCAAGTATGACATGAATCCTTGCATAACCTAATATAGCTCCGATAGCATAGCAATTTTTATCCAATATCTACTGTTTGTCTAAAACGATATACCGGACGGAGAACTCCACAAATGCGATCCATGGTGGAGTGTATATTAGATACGGCCCGGACGAACTTACCACGTTTAAGTTTTGCTGTAAGTTTTTAAACACAAATTTGTTTCTCCCTTTCCAATAAATAACGTAAAAATGTTTTTAATTTTGGATATGTGCTTTGCAACCTACTCTAGTTGGGTTGGTATGCAAAGCACCGTGATCCATTCGACAAATTTCTGCTGATGATGATTCTGGCGAATCAGAAATCGCGATACAGAAAGCCGGTCAAATACATTTGAGCAACATCACACATTTTGCCTTACGTTTGAAAGTTCTTGGCTGTGATATTCTTTGAATAGAAAGCATTGAACGAAATGCATTGAACAGCCGAAAAATATCCTGCAATGGAATCTAAATAAGATTTTAAGACCTAACAAGTAAAAGCGTGCTAAGTTTGACAGGGCCGAATCTTATATACCCTCCACCATGGATCGCATTGGTGAAGTTTTTTGAATGACTTTTTCAAATATATATGCGCTATATCAAGTTATTCAACGAAATGGAGCGTACTTGTCATGGCTGTTAGAAGTCAACGAAAAATACCACCTCCAAAATTTCAGGCAAATCGAGCAAAAATTGGGCACTCCAGTGGTTCAGAAAGTCAAATTTGAAGATCGGTTTATATGGCAGCTATATCAGGTTATCAACCGATAACGACCATACTTGGGACAGCTGTTAGCAGACATACCAAAACGTATGACCAAATTGGATAAAAATTCCGCCTTATAGAACCTCAAGAAGTGTAATCGGGAGCGGTTTCTATGGCGGTTATATCAGGTTATGGACTGATTTGGACCATACTTGGCAGTGAATGTCATTCTTCAACGCCATGTGCAAAATTTAAGCTAGATCGGATAAGAATTGCGCTCTCTAGAAGCTCAAGAAGTCTAATCGTGAGATCGGTTTATACGGCAGCTATTGGTTGCCCAAAAAGTAATTGCGGATTTTTCATATAGTCGGCGTTGACAAATTTTTTCACAGCTTGTGACTCTGTAATTGCATTCTTTCTTTTGTCAGTTATCAGCTGTTACTTTTAGCTTGCGTTAGAAAAAAAGTGTAAAAAAGTATATTTGATTAAAGTTCATTCTAAGTTTTATTAAAAATGCATTTACTTTCTTTTAAAAATTCCGCAATTACTTTTTGGGCAACCCAATATGTCAGGTTATGAAGCGATGTGAACCATACTTAGGACAGTAGTTGGACAAAATCTCAGACAAATCTGATAAGAATTGCGCCCTTTAGAGGCCATAGAAATCAATACCCGTGATCGGTTCATATGACAGCTATATCAAAACATGGACCGATTTAACCCATTTACGATCCCAACCGACCTACACTAATAAGATATATTTGTGCAAAATTTCAAGCGTCTAGCTTAACTCTTTCAAAAGTTAGCGTGCTTTCGACAGACAAACGGACGGAGGAACATGGCTAGAACGATTTAAAATGTCATGACGATCAAGAATATATATTCTTTATGGGGCCTTAGACGCATATTTCGAGGTGTTAAAAACGGAATGACGAAATTAGTATACTCCCCATCCTATGGCGAAGGGTATAAAAAGAAAGCGCAAACAGACAATTGTGGAAATAATTAAAAATTGTTAAATGTTTTTACCGTAAATAAACTATCAGCCTTTAATGACCATATAGCACAGAAAAGTGGATTTTTATACCCCTACATTTGTTTCTATGTGTTTCCTTAAATCTGCTTTTAATAGCATTTAATGCTGGAAACCACTTATTAAGTTCCCAGATGATACTGCTGACAATTTTTGTTTGAATTTTGGAAATTATGAAATTGCCGACTTTTGGCAGAGCAATTTCTAACGAGAAGATTGTACACAACTTTTTATTGATTTCTTTACATTATGTCAATGTAAACCACATAGAGACAGCTCTTTCCTAACTCAAGCTAGAATTTCTATTTATGAATATTTTTCCCAAAACACGACTACTTTCGTTCGTCCAATGCGGATTTCATTTGATTAATATAATCGAATGAAATCAGCATCGAACTTGAACTTTTCTAAGATAGCTCTGTTTTTTTTTTTTTGGATATTTTTCTATTCTTTCTGCATTAATGGGTTACGTATACAGTCATTTTTAAAAACTAACCTGTAATATGTTGAGCTGCAAATCTGTTGATTGATGATTATAAAACAGAATTTGATTGGTAATATACAAATATTTCTTTAATTATCGATTTTTGTTTCTTTAAACTTTTCTGCTATGCAATGCAATCGATTATTTTGTGTTCTTTGGCGAGAGCTTGCCTAGGCAAAGCCTTAAATAGCAACAACAACGCATTGAATCAAATATGAGAACATGTCATTTTCACCTGCTCCCTCTTACTCTCTTTGTAAAAATCAAAACAACATCGCCAATTGATACACACACACACGCACTACATGACTAATGGATACACACACGACGCAACATGAACGCGTAAACCGCAGCCCAACATTAATTGCTTTGACGTTTATTTTGCAAATTACGATGCATTTTGGGGTTTAATTTTGCAAATTACAATGCATTTTGGAAGAATTTGCATATAAATCAAGTAAAATATAAGTTGCACTTCACTTTTCTTGTTATTAATTACACTTTTGGGTACATTTTTCGTATTTAGATCACATTTTAACTAAAACTATTATCAGGGCTTAATTATAGCGTGCGACCGATTAAAGAATTTTGAAGAAACTGAGAATACTAAGCAACAGGTGGCTGATAAATGGAGTGGGGAAGGAAAGTGGTGAGAGCCACCTTGTTGGCAGAAGCAATTGAGAGAGCGTTGGTCGTTTACTGTTGAATAAACTTGGGTTTGTTATGTACTCTCGCATAAGTTAATCAATTCATATTTCATATTTCTTTTGACAATAATGTAGTTTTTAGATTTTTAATTAAACGATATACAATATAAGGTTTGTTATGCCATTTTTTTGGGCGGAAAGTAATATTTCTCAATTTAGGTAGACATTGTAGTGTATTTAAACAATATCTGTAGAAATATGACAAAACCCTCGAGTTGTCATATTAGCACAAAAACACTAAAAATAACCTACAAACTTTTTGTTTATAAATTTAGGCAAATCGCTGTTGTAATGCTTTCTTATTCCATTTATTGATTTTGGGATAAACGCACTTAAAGTTTGCGAAATGCATTGAAAAAGGGGAATATTTGGCATATTTACTCCTGAATATCTCGAAAACTAAATACGATATGTGAAATTTTCTTGGATATTATGAAAGGGAGTGGCTCAATATCACAAAACCCGATACTAACTTAAACAAGTAAAAGCGTGCAAATTTCGGCCGGGCCGAATCTTGTATACCCTCCACCATGGATCGAATTTTCGAGTTCTTTTCCCGTTATCTCTTTTTAGGGATACAAAGGATTAAAGGATATTATTGCTATGCTATTGGTCCCAATCGGACCATAAGCGAATTGAAGGTTGGAGAACATAGTATAAGACATTTTGTAAGATTTCTGCCGATTCCAATAAGAATTGCGTCCTTTAGCTCAAGAAGTAAAATAAGAAGATCGGTTTATATGGGAGTTGTATCAATCTATAGACCGAGTCATGGGAGAAGACGTTGTACAAAATGTCAGCCAAATCGGATAATAATTGAGTCCTCTAGAGGCTCAAGAATTCGGTTTATATGGCAGCTATATCAGGTTACGGACCGATTTCGACTAAAATCAGCCAAATTTTTCTAAAAAAAAACACCTCATGCAAAATTTCAGCCAAATCGGAAAAGAATTGCACCCTCTAGGGGCTCAAGAAGATCCATGCTAGGTTTATTTGCCACTACATCAAAACATGGACCTATATTTGGCACAGTAGTTAGAAGTCATAACGAAACACATCCTGCAAAATTCTAGACAAATCGGATAGGAATTGCTTCCCCTAGATGCTCAAGAAGTCAAGACACCATATAGGTTTATATGACAGCTCTATCAGGTTATGGACCGATTTCAACTAAAATCAGCACAATTGTTGGAAATCATAACAAAACACCTCATGGAAAATTTCAGACAAATCGGATAAAAATTGCTTTCCTAGTAGCTTAAGAAGTCGAGATCCAAGATCGGTTTATATGGCTGTTACATCATGGAACATGGAGCCATATGACCCATTTACAATCCCAACCGACCTACACTAATAAAAAGTGTTTACGCAAAATTTCAAACAGCTAGTTCTACTCCTTCGAAAGTTAGCTTGTTTTCGACAGACAGACGGACGTACGGACATGGCTAAATCGATTTCAAATGTAACGACGATCAAGAACATACACACTTTATGCGGTTTTACATGAATGTGGTCTAAACAGCTTAAGCACGTTTCATGTTTTGTTTCACTGTCAAACATCTTGAGTTTGGTCTATAATTAACCCATGAATAGTAAGAACAAACGAAAAATGCTTGCAAATAATTAAATTTTATTATCCAAATGCGTGCTCTGTAAAGAAAGTTCATCGCGCGCTTCATCCATTGAGTGACGAAGCTCATTTTTGGCTCAATGGGTACGTTAATACGCAGAATTGTGGAATTTGGAGTGAAAATAAGCCAGAAGCATTGCAACAGCTTTCAAAGCATCTAGAAAAAGTCACAATTTAGTGCGGTTTATGGCCTGGTGCCATCATTGGGCCGTACTTCTTCAAAGATGATGCTAATCGTAACGTAACTGTGAATGGTGAGCGCTATGGTGAGATGATATCCATATTTTTTTACCCAAAATGCAAGAGCTTGACTTGCATGACATGTGGTTTCAATAAGACGATGCCACATGCCACACAGCACGCGTAACAATGGACTTATTGAGACGCGAGTTCGGTGAACATTTTTTTCACGTTCGGAACCCGTCAATTAACCGCCTAGATCGTGCGTTAAAGGCGTTAATTTAGGCTATTTTTTGTGGGGCAATGTAAGAGTTCTTGTCTCTTGTCTATGCAGACAAGCCCGCTTCAATTGACGCATTGGAAGACAACATCGAACCATTTATTCGTGAGATACCCGCCGAAATGTTGGAAAAAGTATACCAAAATTGGACTAAGCGGATGGACCATTTGAGGCGCAGTAACGGTTAACATTTGCACGAATAATCTTTAAACAATAAATTATATGGACCGTACTATCGATTCAAATAAAGATTTCATGCATTTTGCTGAATTTTATGTGTTTTTTTTTAATTTTTCCATAGCTCTTACAAAATTAACCTTCTTGAGCCCTTGAAGGGCGCAATTCTTTTCCAAGTTGGCTGAACTTTTGTGCAATAACTTCTCCCTTTACCTGCAACATACGTGCCAGGCATGACCTGAATCGGTCTAAAACCTGATATAACTCCCGATCTTCCGATTGCATTAGTTGAGCTCCTAGAGGGCGCAGTTCTTATCTGATTTGGCTGAAATTTTGACCAACGACTTCTGCTATGACCTTCAAAATACGTGTCAAATATGGTCAGCATCGGTCCAAAACCTTATATAGCTCTCATTAAACTCGATTTCCCCATTATACGGCTTGAACCCTTATAGGGTGCAAATCTTAATCGATTTTGGTGAAGGTTTTCACAATAACTTCCATTGTGGTCTCCAACATTCAAACTAAGTATGACACGAATCGTTCCATAACCTGATATATGTAGGTATGTAGCTGCAATATGTAGTAGCATATCAATTCTTATCCATTATCCTTTGTTTGCCTCTAAAGAGATACCAGGCAGATAACTTAACAAACTGCGATCCATTATGGAGCGTATATAAGATTGGATCCGTAGGATTATAACACATTTGTACTTGCTTTAATTTTTTAAACACAAATTCGTTTCTCATTTTTGAAGAAGTAACGTAAAAAAGTTTTTGATTTTGGAAAAAAATACAAATTGTAAAATTATTTTTACTGCAAAAAACTATCTTAGATTAGAATGACCATTTAGCGCAAAAAGTTGGATTTTTATGCCCATGACATATGCATTTGTTTCTATATGTTTCCTAAAATTTGCTTTTAATATCATTTAAAGCTACAAGACACTTAAAGAGTTTCCAGTTCCAGTTATTGCTTACGATTTTAGTTTGAATGTTGGATATTGTGAAATTGCTGACTTTTGAAATGGCAATTTATAACGAGAATATTGTACTCAACTTTTTATGGATTTGTTTACATAATGGCAATGTAAACCACATTGAGATAGCACTTTCCTAACTCAAGCTTGAATTTCTATTTGTGAATATTTGTCCCAAAACACGACTACTTTCGTTCGTCCATTTTAATCCAATGAAATCCGCATTGGTATACCTCTTTTCTAATTCGATCTTGAATTTTTCTAAGATAGTTTGTTTTTTGGGTATTTTTGTACTCTTTCTGCATTAATCGGTTAATTATAGTGTCATTTTTAAAAACTTACCTGCAATATGTTGAGCTTCAAATGTGTTGATTGATGATTAGAAGACAGGTAAATACAAATATTTATTTGGTAAAATAGGTACAAATTATTTGTTGTATTATCGATTTTTATTCCTTTTAACTTTTCTGCAATCGATTATTTTCTATTCTTTGGAGAGAGCTTGACTAGGCAAAGCCTTTTATACCAACAACAACAACGCATTGTATCAAATCTGAGAACATGTCTTATTCACCTGCTCCCTCTCACTCTCTTTGTAAAAATCAAAACAACATCGCCAATTGATACACACACACACACGCATTACATGACTAATGGATACACACACGACGCACCATAAACGCGTAAACCGCAGCCCAACTTCAATTGTTTTGACATTTATTTAGCAAATTACGATGCATTTTGAATGAATTTTCATATAAATCAAATAAAATATTAGGTGCACTTCACTTTTCTTTCTTTTAATTAGACTTTTGGGTACGTTTTTCGTATTTAGATCACTTTTCCACTAGATCTTTTATGAGGGCTTAACTATAGCGTGCGACCGATTAAAGAATTGCGATGAAACTGAGAAAACTAAGCAACAAGTTGAATGGAGTGGGGGAAGGAAAGTGGTGAGAGCCAACTTGTTGTCAGAAGCAATTGGGAGAGCTTTTGGTCGTTTACTATTGAGGAAATTTGTTTTTTATGTTGGTGCATAAATTAAACAAATCCTAGGCTATAGCATTTGGTGATATCGTATGGGGGCGAACACTACTACCGTTTACCCCAAAAGCAACACGCAAAAACAAAACTGGACCAATCCGAACAATATGGGACTCAAATGAATGGTATTAGGGAGTAGATTACGATTATGGTGTGGAAGAAGCAACAGAGGCTATAGAATTTGTTGATATCGTAAGGGGGCGGACCTCCCCCCTTACCACAAAAGCACCACCCAAATATAACAGTGGACCGATCGGGACAATATGGGTCTCAAATAAAAGGTATTTGGAGGTATACTATTAATTTGATAATAAACATTGGGCCCAGGTAACTAGGGCGCCACCCCGACTCCAAAACATCCTCAAATAGGTATATTCGACGATATTGAAAATATAGACCTCAAATGAAAGGTATTAGGGAGTAGATTACGAACATGGTCTAGAAGGAGCAATAGGCGATATAATTTGTTGATATCCATGTTTTGATATAGCTGTCATACAAACCGATCTTGGATGTAGATTTCTTGAGCCTCTAGAGGGTGGCCTTTTTATCCGATTTGGCTGACATTTTGTAGGAGAAGTGATTTCCAACAACTGTGCTAAGTATGGTTGAAATCGGTCCATAACCTTATGTAGCTGTCACATAAACCGATCTGGGATTCACACTTCTTGAGCCTATAGAGGGCGCAATTCCCATCCGTTTTGTCTGAAATTTTACACAATGACTTCTACTATGTTCTCCAAAATTCAATTCGATTATGGGTCGAATCGGAAAGCACTCTAACATTCGAAGGAGTAAGGCTAGGTGCTTGGAATTTAGCACAAATACTTCTCATAAGGGTAGCTCGATTAGAATTGAGAATGGGCCATAGCGGTCCATGTTTTGATATAGCTCCCATATAAACCGATTTTCAAAATATATATCTTGAGCCTCTATAGGGAGCAATTCTTATCCAATTTGTCTGAAATTTTCTACTTTGATTTTTTCTTTGACATTCAACAGATGTGCCGACTACGGTTTGAATAGATGAAAAGCCTGATATAGATCCCATATAAACCTATCTCCCGATTATACTTCTTGAGCCTCTAGAGGGCGCAATTTTTATCCGATATGCCTCAAAATTTTTCACAATGACTTTTCCTACCAATCTCCCGATTATACTTTTTAGCCTCTAGAGGGCGCAATTTTCATCCGATTTGGCCCAAAAATTTGGACAATGACTTTTTCCATGACCTTCAACATACTTGACAAGTATAGCTTAAATCGATCTCAAACCTGATATAGCTCCCTTATAAACCAATCCGACGATTATTCTTCTTGAGCCTCTAGAGGGCGCAGTTGTTATTCGATTTAGCTGAAATTTTGCACAACGACTTCTTCTATGACCTTCAATGTGCCATAGGTGCCAAATATGGCCTGAATCAGTCCATAATCTGATTTAGCTCCCATATAAACCGATCTACCGATTTTACATCTTGAGCCTCTAAAGGGGGTAATTCTTATCCGATTTGACTGAAATTTTGCACCATGACTTCTAATTTGGTCTGCAACATCTAAACCAAGTATGGTCCGAATCGCTTCACACACTTATATAGCCTTATATAGCTTGGCAATTTTTATACCCTACACCACCACTGTGGTACAGGGTATTATAAGTTTGTGCAATTGTTTGCAACGCTAAGAAGAAGAAGAGCTAGACCCATTGATAAGTATACCGATCGTCTCAGAATCACTTTCTGATTCGATTTGGCCATGTCCGTCTGTGAGTCCATGTGTATTACAAAAATACAAAGTGCAGATCGTATTTGTTGTCCAATCATCACAAAATTTTGCACATATCGCTTTCTTGGCTCAAGGACGAACGCTATTGATTTTGGTAAAAATCGGTTCAGATTTAGATATAGCTCCCATATATATGTATTGCCCGATTTGCACTTAAATGGCCGTAGTAGCTTCAATTTTCAACCGATCTGCACAAAATTTGGCACAAACAGTTTTGTTACTGTTCTCAACATACTTGCTAGATTTCAACAAAATCGGTTCAGATTTAGATATAGCTCCCATATATATGTATCGTCCGATTTGCACTTAAATGGCCGTATTAAGGACAATTTTCAAACGATCTGCACAAAATTTGGCATGGATTGTTTTGTTACCGATCTCAACACATCTGCTAGATTTCAACAAAATCGGTTCAGATTTAGATATAGCTCCCATATACATGTATCGCCCGATATGCACTTAAATGGCCGTAGTAAGGACAATTTTCAACCGATCTGCACAAAATTTGCCACGAACAGTTTTGTTTCTGATCTCAATATATTTGTTAGATTTCAACAAAATCGGTTCAGATTTAGATATAGCTCCCATATATATGTATCGCCCGATTTGCACTTAAATGGCCGTAGTAAGGACAATTTTAAACCGATCTACACAAAATTTGGCACGAACAGTTTTGTTACTGATTTCAACATATTTGCTAGATTTCAACAAAATCGGTTCAGATTTAGATATAGCTCCCATATATATGTATCGCCCGAATTCCACTTAAATGGCCGTAGAGGCTACAATATTCAACCGATCTGCATAAAATTTGGCATGGATTGTTTTGTTACTGATCTCAACATATTTGCTAGATTTCAACAAAATCGGTTCAGATTTAGATATAGCTCCCATATATACCTATCGCCCGATTCGCACTTAAATGGCCGTAGAAGCTACAATTTTCAACCGATCTGCACAAAATTTGGCACGGATTGTTTCGATACCGATCTTAACATATGTGCTAGATTTCAACAAAATCGGTTCAGATTTAGATATAGCTCCCATATATATATATCGCTCGATTTGCACTTAAATGGCCGTAGTAAGGACAATTTTAAACCGATCTACACAAAATTTGGCACGAACAGTTTTGTTTCTGATCTCAACATATTTGCTAGATTTCAATAAAATCGGTTCAGATTTAGATATAGCTCCCATATACATGTATCGCCCGATATGCACTTAAATGGCGGTAGTAAGGACAATTTTCA
The DNA here is from genome assembly GCF_963082655.1 of Stomoxys calcitrans. NCBI lineage: Eukaryota > Metazoa > Arthropoda > Insecta > Diptera > Muscidae > Stomoxys > Stomoxys calcitrans. Next base: position 125,191,509 of record NC_081556.1, read on the forward strand.
ACCGATCTGCACAAAATTTGGCACGGATTGTTTCGTTACCGATTTTAACATATCTGCTAGATTTCAACAAAATCGGTTCAGATTTAGATATAGCTCCCATATATACGTATCGCCCGATTTGCACTTAAATGGCCGTAGAAGCTACAATTTTCAACCGATCTGCACAAAATTTGGCACAGATTGTTTCGTTACCGATCTTAAGACATTTGCAAAATTTCATCAAAATCGGTTCAGATTTAGATATAGCTGTCATTCGGCCCGGCCGAACTTTGCCCCCTTTTACTTGCTTTAACCTGGTTTTCAAGTCCTCAATGTTAATTTGTCTTAATGACGTTCACTCCAAATACCGCTCTGGACTTGAGAAGTTTATAAAGTAGCAGTAGTTAGCGACGATTATCACTAACAGCAATCCCGTTGACTGTCGAAGGCAGCTTCATCCTTATACGGGATGTCAACTAATTAGTAAAAATAGTTGATGCCAACAATAGTTGGCTTTAATTAATATAAACACGTTTAAAAGTCAACTCCTGAGTTGAATGCGATTGCTAAGCCAAAGCCATGGCAATAGCATGGAGAAAACGCTTCTTGTTGTATTGGCCAAGTAGTAAACTAATTGGCTTAAATCCAAAAGACAACCAACAAACATACAAACAAACAATGCCAATAAAAGTAAGGCAGAGTGCTGCAATGCCTATGCCAAATCCAAATTGAAATCCAAGAAGTGGCAGCTGAAAACAGTTAACAATGAGTGCTCTTTAACATCAATACTGGCAATTTGAAACGATTTTAGATCACCTTTATTTTGCGCTGGGTGTCCCCCTTCTTCGGCTTCTTCATTGCCAGATTTCTTGCCATGATTTAAAATCCGCCATAAAATCGTGAGTAAGAGTTTGCGCCCAGATATCATCCTGCCCAAAGGGGTAAAGTTAACAGGCAATTGTCTTTGGACTATTTGGGTTTTAATTTTAGG